>NC_064816.1:104872684-104909729 GCF_023721935.1 Panthera uncia | reverse complement strand
TTTTTTTTTTTTTTTTTTTTTTTTTTTTTTTTTTTTTTTTTTTGGTCCTTTAGGTGACCTACAAACGAGATCTGTATGCAGCTGAATCGATTATTAAGGGTATGTTTGGCCTTGTGACTGTCAGTTCCTGTGTTTCAAAAATGTAAGCCAGTTTAGAATTTCTCATGACATTTTAAATCCCAGAATTCTCAGAAGTATAAATGCCTGTAGGCCACAGAGGTCTGTGATTTGGTGTTTTTGGAAAACAATTACATTTTGTGTTTCCTGCTTGTGAAATATCACTTATTATTTATGTCACATTAGTTTTAATTTTTATAGAGGAAATACTTAGAAAAGGATGGGACCCTGGGGCGCTTGGGTGGCTCAGTAGGTTAAGCGTCCAACTTCGGCTCAGGTCATGATCTTGCGGTTTGTGAGTTCGGGCCCCGCGTTGGGCTCTGTGCTGACACCTCGGAGCCTGCAGCCTGCTTTGGATTTCTGTCTCCCTCTCTCTCTGCCCCTCCCCTGCTCATATTCTGTCTGTCTCTGTCTCTCAAAAATAAATAAATGTTAAAAAAAATTAAAAAAAAGAAAAGGATGGGATCCTTATACTATTAGAAGTAAAAACTGACTTTAATTAACTTAGGAGACTTACTTTTACGAAGAGGCCAGCTTCCACTGCACCCTTATTACACTGCCACACTAGTACACTGTATATCATGTTTGTATGAAGCTATTTTTCCCCCAACTAGAGAAGTAAAGCTAGATGATTTGTTAAATTTCTTTTCAGTTTTGACAATAACTGTGATTTTGTTTTGGAATTTAGATACTACACGTGTAATAACCCCTTTACCATTGTTCTTCGTCTCCCATCTACACCAAGGTAGTTATTTGATTATCAACAAATATTTGTTGTTGTGCTGAACACCGTGCTAGGAATGCAATGATGATGCACCAAGCACGTTGAGTGTGTATCTTGGCAGCCTCTGTCACTTAAATCAGCGTTTCTTAACCCTAGCACCCTTGGTATTTGAGGTCAGGTAATTCTTTGTGGTGGAGACTGTTTGATCCATGGTAGGTTGTTGAACAGCATGCCTGGCCTGTATTCACTAGGCACCTGAGGTACTCTTCCCCTGGATGCAACATCTAAGATGTATCTTGAGAGAATCACTGTTAGAAAACCGTTGTCCTAAGGGGCGCCTGAGTGGCTGGGTCGGTTAGGTGTCCAACCTCAGCTTAGGTTATGATCTCATAGTTCCAAGTCCTGCATTGGGCTCTGTACTCACAGCTCAGAGCCTGGAGCCTGCTTCAGATTCTGCATCTCCCTCTCTGTCTCTGTCTCTGTCTCTCTCTCTGCCCCTCCACCCCACACGCTCTATCTCTCAAAAGTGAATAAATATTAAAACAAATTAAAAAATCTGTGGTCCTAGCAAAAATTACAGTGCTAATCCTGAAGCAGGTGTGGTGCTTTACAGTCTTTTACTGACTCCTTTGAAATAAAGGATTGACCTGTGTGCTTAGGTTTTGACTGAGAGCTGAACATCTGTATTCAAGCTTGGAAGTTGAAAAAAAAATGCCGAATCTGAATTCTCAATGCATCCGTTTGTTAAGTAGGTTTTCCCCAAATTTTGAATTATCAATTGGCTTCCCATTCACAAAACTGAAATCTTTTCTCTGATCATGACATTGTATGTTTGTAATTTACCCTTAAGGTTTTTGTCCTTCAAGAATATTGTGTTTCAAACCATTAATGTACCATTATTTATACATCTGTGTATCTGTGTATGCAAACAGATCATCTATAGTAGTAAATCAAAATGTCGACATGTATTTACACAATAAGCAGGCATTATGTAAACATTACTGTGGACAAGTTGGCTAAACCATGATGTGGTTACTTATGCTCTCAGCACATGGAAATAGAAGACTAGTCTGGTTTCCTTACACAATCATACCTTTGTTACCTAGGTAAAATGGACATGACTTACTTTGTGAGTAGGTGGTAAGTGGTCCTACTGAGGATTCTACAAATTATATTTGCCTAGTGTTTATCAGATCAGGATTCTTATAAAAGTCTACATTTGAAGTATAATTGTAGGGATTATACTTTTGGAAATTGTATAGAGATAAATTGCTTTTCTTATTTACACAACATGTTTTAGTGTGCTATTTTTATTTTTATTTTCTTTAAAAAATTTAATGTTTATTTTTGAGAGGGACACAGCATGAATGGGGAAGGGGCAGAAAGAGGGAGACACAGAATCCAAAGCTGTCAGCACAGAGATTGATATGGGGCTCGAACCCATGAACTGTGAGATCATGACCTGGGCTGAAGTCGGACACTTAACTGTTGGAGCCACCCAGGTGCCCTTATTTTTATTTGTAAAGTATTTTTTAAAAAAGTAGTCTTTTATTCTCAGAGTAACTAATATGACTGGATGGAAAGAGCTCATCAGTGATCTCCAAGGTTTTCCTTATGCTCTAGGGTTTGCATTTCTGTCTTCCCAGGAGATTGTGATATTGTGGATATACTGGGAGGGCCACTGCTCTGGGGCCTCCTGTACTCTCAGTGTGGGCTTCTAGATCAACAGAGTTGAGGTTACCTGAAAACTCGCATGCAGAATGTGTGACCCCACCACATTAAATCAGAATATGATTTTTAACAAAAACTCTGGATCATTAGTTTGTATGTTAAATTCTGGAAACATTCCTCTAGGCTGCTCTTGAGTCTTTCATAGATCATTTCTTTTCAGATAATATTATTACTGCATTAAGAGCTTGAAGTCTTACTGTACTTTATCAGCTCCAAATGCTTGTTTGCATACCTGAAATGGCTACGTACCTTTGTGACTTGCACTAATTCTAGTTCTGAGGCCTGATAGGAGAAACAAACATGTGTGACATAGGCCAACGAATACCCTTGGATTTTTTAAACTAAAATTGCAAAATAAAATACGATATATAGTAGAGTGAGCTACATACTCATCTCTTTGCCTTTTCCTAGTAACTGTTCAAAATATTTTTCTAGACACTACTATAACATGGCATTTATTGGGTACTAACTTTGTGTCAGACAATGTTTAAAGCATTTCATGGGTATCATCTCTTGGTTCTCCAAGAACTTAATGATGTAAGTTGTGTCACTGTGTCCATATTGGAATAAATAATCAAGGGTTCTAAGCAAGTACTGCTTTAAGACAGAAATTCTTAAACTACAAGTTTCTATCTTCAGTAGTTTATCTCTTAATGCAGCTGTTGCCTCTTTTTTTGCTTATGCAGAGATTGTTCAAACTGTCTTCTCTGAAATTCTTGGACTGCATGTGTTTTGAAATTTGGAATACTGATTTTTTTTCAGAAGTTCATGCAGCACCCAACAAGTCACATCAGTAGTGGGGATTAAGGACCTTACCACATAGTGGAAATTAGAATGCAAGAATGTTTATATCTAGTACAGGAGTGAAGAGTATGAAGCATCTAGTCCAAATTCAGGTCTTATTTTACCACCAAATTTATATAGGAAAACCATGATTAAATTTGCTATTTTAAGGCAATCTTGGATTTCAGCATTGCCCATTACTTGGTGTCATACGCTTTTAGATTGACTCTGTGAAGATGAGAGGTTGTCTCTTCTTTTTTCTTATGTAGCCTGTAACACTGAGTTTAACTGAATGGACTTGTATGTTGTAGGCTATGGCAAGGGTTTGTTCCTTCGAGTCGAAAAAATTTAAATAATGGGGACAAGTGGCCTTTTTCTCCAACCATACCACTTTACCTGCTTCTGACAGGTACATATTGAGACCCCCATGTATCAGTCCCTATATTATATATATATTTTCTCAAAGATGATATAAAAGATGATATAAAATCACATGTATGACTTTTATGTCAAAGTTGAAAACCAGGGTTTGGAATAGATGGCCCTTATAACATTTAAATACATTACCTCATTTTTTTTTTTTTTTTTTAACTATAATGCTATAATAGAGATAATATTCCTCCCCTTTTGGAGATGAGTTAAACAGAGGTTTAGATTTAGTACTTTTCTCTTGGTCACACAGTAAGAGCAAGATGCACAATTTAAACCCAGTTCTCTTTTTGTCTTTAAGTCTGACTTTGCTCTGGGGCGTGGCCACTTGGCACCTCTGATTCATGAGTTACTCATGCTGAGTACTGTAGTGGATATTAGCTTCATTAGTGCTCTTTTAGCCAGGATAGCCTAGGGTTTATAAAATTCAGCCTACCCGAATCTGATTGTGGCCTGATGAAGAGTGTCCAACCACATAGTCGAAGGTGGACATGTTCTCTTATAGTGCTGCACTAACCACACAGTGTATTATTCTTCTAGAGAGTGTGGGAAAAACATAATACTAAAATAGTAGATTTCTAGACATGCCAAAAGGATAAGTAAAAATAAAAACTCAAAGCAATAGTTTCAAAATGATTGGTTGGTTACTGTTTAGTTTTGTTCTTTGTTAATTCTGGTAGTTGAATGTTCATCTAGCCATACCAGTTGTCCATTTCCAAGATGAAGGTTGGAAGTTTTCATTCTGTAAATCGTCCTTCCTCAGCTGCTTTTTTCACTTGAATTCCAATCATTGCTGCTCAACAAATTACCTTCTGATGAAAGCATTTTCTTGTATAGGTATTTTAAGACTCTATAAAACATTTCTTGTTTTATGGCATGTCTCGCAAGTGCATTTTGTACTCCCCAATTTATTTCTCACTAGAATAGCATCCATGTTTTGGTCCATCTGAATGTTTGTTAAAGTCCATTTTTTGTTGCTGTTGTTGTTGTTGTTCAGTGTGGGAATTTTGATGTAACTAACCTTAACCAAGCTTTTGACTAAAATTGTTGCTTGTAGCGTCTAGAAATTTGACTTCTATTTTTGTATTTTTAGATAAGTCATATTTTGAGGTTTATTTTAGCATCAGTATATTTATATAGATTTGCATCTATAGTGAAGTATTTGATAATAGTAAATGTGTGTATAAAGTGTTCTATTTGTTCACACAGTTGTGTGTGTTGAAAATCATATAGTTAATCACAAATTTACTGTGAGGTAAAACAAAGCATCGTTTTTTGTATTTTGTTTTTTATAGTTAAAACAATTTTTTTAAATGTGTATTTAAAGAGAGACAGAGAGCGAGAAAGGGAAGAGCAGAGAGAGAGAGGGAGACACAGAATCTGAAGCAGGCTCCAGGCTGTGAGCTGTCAGCACAGAGCCTGATGTGGGGCTTAAACTCAGTGACCATGAGATTATGACGTGAGCCAAGGTTGGACGCTTCACTGACCGAGCCACTCAGGCATCCCTTAACGTTTTTATTTAGGTAGGGGGCATCTGGGTGGCTTACTTGCTTAGGTGTCTGACTTGATTTTAGCTCAGGTCATGATCTCATGGTTCCTGAGATCGAGCCCCATGTCATACTTCACACTGACAGCACAGACCCTGTTCGGGATTCTCTATCTCTGCACCTCCCCTGCTCGCACATGCACTGTGTCTCTCAAAACAAATAAACATTTAAAAAAAAGGTACTTAAATTCCATTTAAACAGACAGTGACCATTAGTTTCATGTGTACAATATAGTGATCCAACAGTTCCATACAACACCCGGTGCTCATCACAGCAAGTGCCATTCTTACTCCCCATCACCTATTTAACCTATCCCCCACCCAACTACCTCACCTCTCCTCTCATAACCATCAGTTCTCTATAATAATTAAGGGATTGTTTCTTGTTTTGTCTCTCTTTTTTCCTTTGCTCATGTGTTATGGTTTTTAAATTCTACATAAGTGAAATCATGTGGTATTTGTCCTTCTGTGACTTATTTCACTTAGCATAATGCTCTCTAGCTACAACCATGTTGTTGCAAATGGCAAGGTTACATTCATTTTTATGGTTGAATAATATTCCCTTGTATATATACCACATTTTTATCCATCAATTGATGGGTACTTGGACTATTTCCATAGTTTGATACTTGTAAATAATGCTGCTATAAACAGAGAGGTGCATGTATCCCTTTGGATTATTGTTTTTGTATTCTTTGGATGAATACCCAGTAGTGCGATTGCTGGACCGTAGGATAATATTATTTTTAACTTTTTGAGGAACCTCCATACTGTTTTCCAGAGTGGCTGCACCAGTTTGCATTCCCACAAACAGTGCAAGAGGGTTCCCCTTTCTCCACACCCTCGGCAACACCTGTTGTTTCTTGTCTTGTTGATTTTAGTCTTTCTGACAGGTGTGACATAATATCTCATTGTAGTTTTGATTTGTATTTCCCTGAATATAAGTGATATTGAGCATCTTTTCATATGTCTATTGGCCATGTGAATGTCTTCTTTGGAGAAGTGTGTGTTCATGTCTTCTGCCCATTTTTAAATTGGATTATTTGTGTTTTGGGTGTTCAGTTTTATATATTCTTTCTGTGTTTTGCATATTAGCCCGTCATCTGACATGTCGTTTGCAAATACCCTCTCCCATTCCATAGGTTGCCTTTTAGTTCTGTTGATTGTTTCCTTAACTGTGCAGTAACTTTTCATTTTGATGTACTTCCATGTTTATTTTTGCTTTTGTTTCCTTTGTCTCAAGAGACCTATCTAGAAAAAAGTTGCTATAGCCAATGTCAAAGAGGTTACTGCCTTTGTTCACTTCTAAGATTTTTATGGTTTCAGGTCTCACATTTAGGTCTTTAATTCATTTTGATTTTACTTTTGTGTGTGGTGTGAGAAAATGGTCCAGTTTCATTCTTTTGCTTGTGTCTTTCCAGTTTTCCCAGCACGATTTGTTGAAGAGACTGTCTTTCCCCCTTGGATATCCTTCCTTTGTCAAACATTAATGACCATATAGTTGTAGGTTTATTTCTGGGTTTTCTTTTCTTTTGTATTGATGTATGTGTCTCTTTTTGTGCCAGGACCATACTGTTTGGATGGCTACAACTTTGTAATATAACTTGAATTTTAGAATTGTTATACCTCCAGCTTTGCTTTCCTTTTTCAAGACTGATTTGGCTATTAGGGGTCTTTTGTAGTTCCATACATATTTTAGGATTGTTTGTTCCAGTTTTGTGAAAAATGCTGTTGGTATTTTGATAGAGATCACATTAATTGTGTAGATTACTTTGGGTAGTAGAGACATTTTAACAACTTTGCTCTTTGAATACATAAGCATGGAACATATTTCCCTTTGTTGGTGTTTTCTTGAATTTCTTTCATCAGTGATTTATAGCTTTCACAGTATGGGTCTTTCACCTCTTTGAGTTTATTCTTAGGTATCTTATTTTTTGGTGATGTTATAAATGGGATTTTTAAAAAATTCTCTTTCTGCTGCTTCATTGTTAGTGTATAGAAACACAACAAATTTCTGTATATTGATTTTGTATCCTGTACCTTTACTAAATTTATCAGTTGTAGCAGTTTTTTGGTGGAGTCTTAAGGGTTTTCTATATATATTATGATGCCATGTGCAGTCAAAGTTTGGTTTCTTCTTTCCTAAAATGGATTCATCTTATTTCTTTTTGTTGTCTGATTGCTGAGGCTAGGACTTGAAGTACTATGTTGAATAAAAGTGTTGAGAGTGGATGTCCTTGTCTTGTTCCTGGTGTTAAGGGAAAAGCTGTCAGTTTTTTGCCACTAGGGATGATATTAGCTCAGTTTTCTTCATAGATGTCCTTTATTATATGGAGGTATGGTCCTTCTAAACCTATTCTTTAAATTTTTATTTATTTATTTTTGAGAGAGTGCAAGTGAGGGAGAGGTCGAGAGAGAGACACAGAATCCAAAGCAAGCTCCAGGCTCTGAACTGTCAGCATAGAGCCCAACACAGGGCTGGAACCCATGAACCGTGAGATCATGACCTGAGCCAAAGTTGGACACTTAACCAACTGAGCCACCCAGGTGCCCCTCTCTAAACCTCTTTTTGAGGGTTTTTTGTCATAAGAAGATGTTGTTCTCTGTCAAGTGTGTTTTTCTGCATCAATTACAATGATCTTATGGCTCTTATCCTTTCTACTATTGATGTAATATATCACATTGATTGATTTGTGAATATTAAACCACCCTTGCAACCCGGGAATAAATACCACTTGATCTTGGTGAATGATTTTTTAAAATCATTGCTAGCATTTTGTTGAGGATTTTTGTTTCAATGTCCATCAGAGATATTAGCGTTAGTTCTCTTTTCTTTGGTTTCTTTATATGGTTTGGATATCAGGATAATGCTGACTTTGTAGAATTAATTAATTAATTAAGGAAGTTGTCCTTCTTTTTCTATTTATTTGAATAGTTTGAGAAGAGTATTAATTCTTCTTTAAATGTTTGGCAGATTTCTCTTGTGAAACCATCTGGTCTTGGAATTTTGTTTTTTGGCAGTATTTTCATTACTGATTGAATTTATTTGCTGGTTATCAGCCTGTTCAATTTTTTTTCAGTTTTTGTAGTTTATGTGTTTCTAGAAATTTATCAATTTCTTCTAGGTCAACCTATTTGTTGGCATATAGTTTTTCATAATATTTTCTTAAACTTGTTTGTATTTCTGTAGTGTTGGTTGTTATTTGTCTGCTTTTTTGTGATAGTATTTTAGGCTTTTTTTTTTTTTTTTTTTTTATCTTGATAAGTCTGGTTAGAAGATTATAGATTTTATTTTTTTTTCTTCCACAAACAGCTCCTGGTTCTATTCATCTGTTTTATTATTGTTTTAGTTTCTGTATCATTTATTTCTTCTCTAAACTTTATTATTTCCTTCCTTCTGCAGGTTTTAGGTTTTTTGTTTTTTGTTTTCCTAGCTCCTTTAGATGTAAGATTATGTTTTTTGAGACTTTTCTTGCTCCTTGAAGTAGGCCTGTATTGCTAGAAACTTCTCTCATAGAACCACTTTGGCTGCATCCCTAAGGTTTTGGACCATTGAGTTTTTATTTTCAGTTGTTGCCATGTAGTTTTAAATTTATTATTTTATTTCTTCGTTGACCCATTCATTGTTTAGTAGCATGCTGTTTAACCTCCATGTATTTGTAGTCTTTCCGTGTGTGTGTGTGTGTGTGTGTGTGTGTGTGTGTGTGTATGTGTGTATATATATATTTGTGTGTGTGTGTGTGTGTGTGTGTGTGTGTGTGTGTGTGTGTGTGGTTAACTTCTGATGTCCTAACATTGTGGTCAGAAAAGATGCATGGTATAACTTCAGTCTTCTTGAATTTGTTGAGGCTTGATTTGTGGACTAATATGTGATGTATTCTGGAAAATGTCCCATGTGTACTTGGAAATATTTTGTATTCTACTGTTTTAGAATGCAGTATTCTGAATATATCTGTTAAATCCATCTATTTGAGTATGTCATTCAAAGCCATTGTTGTTGATTTTCTGTTCTGATGATAGGTCCATTGACATCAGTGAGGTGTTAAAGTCCTCTACTATTATTATTGATTAATTCCTTTATTTTTGTTATTAACTGTTTTATTATTTGGGTGCTTCTATGTTGGGTGCATAAATATTTACAGTTGTTATATCCTTGTGTTGGATTGTTCCCTTTATTATAGAAGGTATCCTTATTTGTCTCTTGTTACAGTTATTGTTTTAAAGTCTATTTTGTCTGATACAGCGTTGTTACCCTGGCTTTCTTTTGACACCCATTTGCATAATAGATGTTTTTCTACCCCCTCACTTTCAATCTGCAAGTGTCTTTAGCTCTAAAATGAGACTCTGCCAGACAGCATATAGATGAATGTTTTTTTTTTGTTTTGTTTTGTTTTGTTTTAAAAACTCCACTCTCTCACCCTGTATCTTTTTGGTTGGAGCATTTAGTCCAGTAACATTCAAAGTAATTATTGATAGACATGTATTTATTTCCCTTTTATTATTTGTGTTTGTGGTTGTTTCTGAAGATTTTCTCTGATCCTTTCTTTCATGGTTTGTTGATTTTCTTTAATGATCCATTGGTATTTCTTTGTCTATATTCTTTACATATTTACTAGTGGTTTTTAAAATATGGTTACCATTAGATTTGTGTATGACTTCTGCATTTGGTGGTCTGTGTTAAGTTGGTGGTCGCTTAAGGTTGAACCTATTTTTACTTTTCTCCTCCCCATATTTTGGGTACATGTTGTCATATTTTACTTTATTTTGTGAGTTTCTTGACTGAATTTTTTAAACAAATATACTCATTTTTACTTCTTTTGTTTCCTACCTTCATACTGTCACTTTGGTCTCCTTTCAACTCAAAGAGTCCCCTTCAATATTTCTTGCAGTACTAATTTAATGGTCATGACCTCATTTAGTTTTTGATTGTCTGGGAAACTTTGTGTCTCCTATTCTGAATGATAGCCTTTCTGGATAGAGTATTCTTGACTGCAGATTTTTCCCATTTAGCGCTTTGAATATATCATGCATCTCCCTTCTGGCTTGCAAAGTTTCTGCTCAGAAAGTCCCTGTTAGCCTTATTGGTTTTCCGTTCTATGTTACTGTCTTCTTTTGTTTTGATGTTTTTAATTTTTTGTCTTTATCATTATATTTTCTGAATTTAATGACAGTGTTTCTTGCTGTGGATCTGCTTTTGTTGATTTTGTTGAGGGTTCTCTGTGCATCCTAGATCCAGATAATCTGTTTTCTTCCCCAGAGTATGGAAGTTTTCAACTACTATTTCTTCAAATAATTTTTCTGCCTCCTTTTCTCTCCCTACTTCTTGGACTCTTGTAATATTAATGTCATTACATTTGATTGAATCACTGAGTTCCCTAAGTCTATTCTCATGTGGTATAAATCTTTTTTGTCTATTTTTTAAAATTTTATTACTTTGCATTACTCTGTTGTCTTTGTCATTCATTTGTTCCTCTGCTTCTTCCATCCTGCTGTTCATTCTATCAATTGTATTTCTCATTTCTTGTATTGAGCCCTTTATATCTGTTTTCTTATTCCTTTGTGTTAAGGGTCTCACTGATATTTTCCACTGTTTTCCTCAAGTCTAGTGAGAATCCTTAGGATCCTTTACACAGTCCTTCAGGCATGTTATTTATATTTATTTTGCTTAGCTATAAGTCATGGCCTTGTTCTGTTCTTTCCCTGGGGATACATTTCCCTGTCTTCTCATTTTGTCTAAGTCTCTGTGCCTGTTTCTCTGCATTAGGAAAGTCAGCTCCATCTCCTGTCCTTGAAGATAATGGCCTTATGAAGAAGAGGTCCAGGAGTGCCCTTTAGTGCAGTCCCCCTCTTCCCTAGGATCTAGTGTTTCCAGGAGTGTCTCCACTGTATGCTCTGTGCACTCTGCTATTTTGTCCTGGCCACTTTATCCTTCAGGCCGGTCATCTGTGGAGGCTTTCTTTGCCTCATATGGGCAAGATTTGGTCCCTTTCCAGAATGTGGTGCTTTAAGTAGGTGTGTTCTGGTCTGCTTGTGATGAGACCTGTTGCCACCACTGCCAGAAGTGAGGCTCTGCACAACTCTCGAATCAGGAGGTGTGATCTGAGCAGGGATTTGAGCTGGTCTTCTGGGGGATGAGGCCTGCTGTGCTGGGACTCAGGCAAGTGAGACTGGGAAGTATAGTTGCATGGGAGTATGGGGGAGGTAGAGCTTGGTGTAAGCTAGTTAGGTGGAGGTGTTGTGTTAGTTCCTGCAAGTGGCTCTGTGGTTATGCTGAGTGATGCGGTAGGAAGGTGGTGCCTCCCAGTTCCTTTGTTCCTGGAGGAGTCTGTCACTGAATGCTTCCTCTCTAGGTAGTGCTCTGAGATGAGCAATTAACCTCCCCACTGTGTGCCCCAGGCACTCTTCTGGTCCCTCTTTTCAAGATGCCTATCCGTGTATTGTTTGCTAATCTTCTCTCTAAAAGCAGAGCAAAGTCGTCAGCCACACCCTCTGACCTTTAAAACTCCAGGCTTTAAACTGGTTTAAGCTGGTTTGCAGAAGACAGGAAATTGGACCATCTTGCTTTCCAGGCCAAATGCTATAGGGATTCCCATCACCATTTTACTGCTCCTTTTTCTGAGGTAAAGAGTGAAATTTAAAACAAACTTTGCTAGAGTAGCGTCATTAAGCTCAACAAGACATTGAACTTACGTGGTAAGTTTGTAAACATCTTCTTAATGAAGAGGTATTATACTTTACACAAGCTGGTTAAGCCCACCCAAGCCTGCTTTGCTTGCTCAGATGTCCCCAAACTATTAGTGTTAACAGATGCCAGCGGTAACATACTTAATTTAGATTGACATGACATACAGACATTCCCAACCAACACTTAATTTAATAGGCTGACTGACCTTATCTTGGCAAAAGAGCAATATTCTAAGATTTTCGCAGAAAATAACCCATAGAGTATGTATGTATGTATGTATGTATGTATGTATGTATGTATTTATTTATTTATTTTTATTTAACTTTTTTTTTTTTTAATGTTTACTTATTTTTTGAGAGAGAGACAGAGCATGAATAGGGGGAGGGGTGGATAGAGACAGAGGAGGCACAGAATCCGAAGCAGGCTCCTGGCTCCTCACTGTCAGCACAGAGCCTGACGTGGGACTCCAATCCATGAACTGCGAGATCATGAACTGAGCTGAAGTCAGATGCTTAACTGATTGAGTGACCCAGGCGCCTCCCCTATAGAACTTTTACATAAGAGATTGTATTTATTTTGTATCATAATCTTTCTGATCTATCATAACCTATCTAATCTTTGAATATATTTAATTTTTTGGTTAACAACTGTTGAAAAATAGTATTTTATTCTTTCTTGGTTATAATTATACAAACCTAAGTAAGTTTGTGTTATTAAAAAAAGCCTCATGGTGCCTCTTGTCATAAGATGGTTTATGTAAACATGGAAAAACAAAATAATAAAAAAGGAAAATTTAATTTTTACATGGCTTCAGTTAATATTAATTAAAAATAGCTAATGTTTACCTAAAATTTCATGTCTTACCAATCATTATCTAATGTTTTCCATTTGTTAAAGTAAATTGACTTTGATTTCTCGAAAACATCTATTCAGAAACAGACTTTATTCTGAAAATACATTTTTTTCAACGTCACTGATAAAGGCAGTTCTTTTACTGTTGTGCTTTTTTAACACGTAAGCTATAAAACCCATAAGCCTGCTTTTTTATGTTTCATACAGTGTTTTAGAAAATTATCCCAGTAGGCAAGCAGTTGAATCATCTTGTGCTTACACATTGAAAGTAGCTTATACATTAAAACTGGATTTGACTGCATGGAACAAGGTAAAATTACATGTGAATAAAATTCAGTGTTACTGAGAATTAGGAAGACTCATTGTGATAATATGTATTTTATGCATATGCAGAAACTCATGTCTTAATATATTTTTGATTTTTTTAATATTTACACTTAAAGTCATGGCATCTTAAGTGTAATGTATTTTTAGGTTTTTAAATCAAATTGAAAGAATGAGAAATTTTAAATCAGGTTTTCTACATCTGTAACAGGACAATGCTCTGCATCTGTAGTATGTCTTTAGCAGGTTTTTCTTGTTAAATACCCAGCGATGACACCATTTATGTCATTAACCATGCTTTTGTACAATGCAAAGTGACAGCTAAGATTTACATACAAACTGTAATTTTTGATGTATCTGGCTTTTCACTGTGATTATTCATTTTCCACATTTTCACATTAATACTGTAACTCCTTTATACATAATAGTTTTTGTTCTTCACTGTCTTGTAAGTAGTACTGTGACTGTATCTTACGAGAATCTGTAAGAACATTTGCGTCAAGCTTTAATTAGTTAGAACAGGAGGGTTGCAAATGATTTAATAGCAGTTTGGTTTCCTTGGAATCTTACTGTAAAAGAATGTAAATTGGAAAGTTAAATATTTGGGTGAAGATTAGAGAAAGTAGAGTTGACTTTAATTTTATAATTTATTTGTCATTAGTGAGATGCTCACTAAAGCATAGGGAAGTAAATCTGTCATATTCAAAAACTTCTAAGGTCACAGTGAGTTATCAAGCAATTAGCTAAATAAGACTTGATAAGACAAAAGACAGTTATACTTGACTCTGATGTAGGTAGGATATAAAACAACAAAAACTCTAAATGAACGTTTATGCTTAAAGCAATAATACATTTTGTAAATATCTTGGTGAGTCATTAGATTTTAAAAAATGTATTTCACATTTCTGTTAAGTCAGAATATATATACTTTGAAAAGCAATATATATAAATATATGGCATCATTTACTTGGAAAACAGTAATATCTTACATGTAAAAATATGCCATGGGACAAGATATTACATGTCTGCTCCTTACTTTTAGTTGTAAGTAGGAAAGGCAGGAAACTTCATCCTGTATTCAATGACTAATTCAAAAATGTGGTTAAGATCAGACATAACAAATCTTGGGAAAAAAGTATCTGCCTGTGTACTATTGCCCTTCAGTTGAAACAGGGACAGTCAACAATAGAACTAACTTCTCTGAAGATCAGTTTGACCTATTAAAGTGGGTATGTGTGGTTTTCTTGCAAGACTCTCTGTACCATCCCTATTTTCTGCTTGTCCTGGAGACATGACTTGTTGGCTTTTTTTCCTTTCTCGATTGTATGCTGCCCCTTTTCCTGTTCTAATAGCTTCCTCTATGAAGGTGTTTAGAGAAACCTGAAGCTTTTTCCTGTAGTTTAAATGAAAACAGGGATATCAGGGCTCAGCTGTGATGGTTCTGTTTAATACTCTTTTAAAATCCTTGCTGTAAGACAGAAAATACGATTTGCTGTTGATTCAAGGAACTCAACAGGGGAATGGAAGAGGACTGCCTTCATTTTGAATGGATTAGGGCTAGATATATCTTTTGGAGATGAGCAGTATTGGATTTGATAGTTTCTTATATACCTAAGAACACTAACATTTTGGCTGAAGAGGTCAGCAAAGTGAATGATGAGTCTTGATGAAGTCACGGTATTGGATGTTTCTAAGAAAATTGAAGGCTGGCCTGGATTTTTTTGCTCACTTGTGGAACTTACTAATAACTTAGTATTTAGGTTTTTCTCTACTGAAAGATGTTTTGAAACCTTCTTGTAAAAATTAATACAATCCTGAGCACTCTTGAGTTCTTACTGGTTATTAGTTGCAGGCACATGTCTAGATATTCCTTGTTCCTCTTTTTTTCTTTTTAATGTTTATTGTTTACTTTGAGAAAGAGAGCTGGGGTGGGGGAGGGGCGGGGGGGGGAGAGGGATAGTAGAATTGCAAGCAGGCTCTGTGCTGTCACCCAATGCAGGGCTTAACCTTATGAACTGTGAGATCATGACCTGAGCTGAAATCAAGAGCTGGCTGCTTACCTGACTGAGTCAGCCAGGTGCCCCCCAAACTTTTTTCCCGTGCTCCTCTTAATGTGTCATTGGGTTTTCAGATGGTAAAGAGAAGGTTGCGCATGTTAGAAATTTTTCATTTTACTGTTTTCTGAAGTTGAATGCAAAAACCCCAAATTATATGTGTTTTCTAACCCTTGAAGGAAGACCCTGTATTTCATGTCTACCAAGAAGTCCAGTGTTCAAGGATAATAAGATGAACTTTTAAAAGATGAGTATATTACAAATTAGTGTTTGGCCTGATTCATAAACTTAAGAATGTCTACATAATATTTCCTATGTCCTATGAAGGACTTCAGAAAAACATTGGAATAAAACATTGTTTTAAAGTTAATTTAGTTATTTTGAGACAGAGAAAGAAAGCATGCCCAAGTTGGAGAGGGGCAGAGAGAGAGAAAGAGAATCACAAGTAGGCTGTACACTGTCAGCACAAAGCCTGATGTGGGGCTCCAACTCAGGAACCATGAGATCATGACCTAAACTGCGATCAAGAGTCAGATGCTTAACTCAATGAACCACCCAGGTGCCCCTGGAATTAAACATTTTGGACAACATGTTGTACAAGAATGTATTTTGCTAAACCACATACCCTAACCAAAGGTGGCTAAGTTTTAGATGGCAAAGCATGTTACACAAGGGGATCAAAAGCCCTGAAGAGGGGAGCCTGAGTGGTTCAGTCAGTTAAGTAAGTGCCTGACTCTTGGTTTCAGCTCAGATGATGGTAACACGGGTTCGTGAGATGGAGCCCTATCTTGGACTCGTAGCACAGAGGATGCCTGTAGTAAGGAACTTCAGAGGGGGTGAGAACAAAGAGATGATATGAGAGATTGACCTGCTTTGTATCCTGATGTTGTGGTTACACAAACTTACAATGTATTAAAATTAGGGAGATGACATAAAGGTAATTTTAGTGCATACCAATGCAGAGAAAGCTAGAGATCAGTATATCTTCACATGGCCCGGAAGATGCTCTTTCTATTTTAGGAGTGTCACATAGAGGTAGCATTGGAGTTTTAATTTATTAAATAAAGTGTTGGAAGTTTGCTAGTTATGTAATTAAAAACAATGAAAGAAGACTTCCTATTTTCCCCACTCTAATGTCATTTTCTATTGCAAAGGTTTGTTGGAAACTGCAGAGAATCTTATTTACTCCATGAATCTGTGAGACTACCATTTGACATGTGTGGCTCCAATTAGAAAAAAAAAAAAGTGTGTGTGTGGGGGGATTCCTGAATTAGGAAATTACCTATCTTCCTTATATGTTTTATCAGCATGTGCAATGGTTGAGGGCTTCAATTCTAGACTAATTTGCCTGGTTTGAATCTTGGCTCCTCAGGTCACTAGCCAAATTAAGCCCAGGAAAATCATTTAAATCTTTACCTGTAAGAACGACATAATGGTTTTGCCTGCATCAAACGACTTTGCTTAGAATATACATTTATTATATTATACATAGTATGATTTGTAAATTACCGAGTGAGAAATCATCCAGTGATTTGGCTGAGTTACTCTGTGCCTCAATTGTTTTTATTGAAAGGGTGTTAGTATCTTTTATTTATTAGTAACATTGCTTTCATGAATTAGAATTTAAAGGTCTCTCTGTGGTAACTTGAATTTTTAATGCCTAGTGCCCTGTGAATAAAAATAATGCTCCTGGGTCTGGATGTTTTTAGCTTTTCTCTTAAACGTTTCAAAGTTCACACATTGTTTTAACAGTTGGTTAGTTTTCCTCATGTGATACACTCCAGACCTTTATCCTGTCCTCTGATCATATATAAAGATGTTTTCTGAATGAAAGAAGGATGGATGAAAACAGTAGTATACTTGCATATGTTTTTTAAAACGTTTTATTACCAAACCACAGATACAGAAATCCAAACCAAATTTGTACCTTAAAGAATAATGTGCATATCTGTGTAATAGCACCCAGATCAAGAATAGAACTTTCCCACCCACAGCAGAGACTTTTTCTTGTATTCTTAGGCAATTACAACTTGTTCTATCTCTATCCAGATTTTACAGCATTTTCCCCATATTTCTTCTGAGCTTTATCACTCAAATGTACATTTCTAAACACTTTGGTTTAGTTGTGTGTGTGTGTTTATTAATGACCTGTTTAATCTCACTTACCCTACCGGTTCCCCATCGTTTTATTTTGCTTAAACTTTGTTGCCTGATGAACCCAGTTTATGCGATGTGTAGATTTTTTCCTATTTTGAATTTTGATGAGTGTATATTCTTGCATGGTTCAATTATGCATATTTCTGTATGTTTTTCTGTCTTCTACAAAGTGTTAGCTGGCTCTAGAAACTTAGTAAGATTTAGTTTCATCTCTTTGGTAAGATAAGAGGTGGTGTGAGTTTTTTATTACACACCAAATGTTTGGTTATCTCTTATTTTCTTGTCTTTTTTTTTTTTAAATGTTTTATTTATTTTTAAGACAGAGAGAGACAGAGCATCAGTGGGGACGGGGCAGAGAGAGAGAGGGAGACACAGAACCCGAAGCAGACTCCAGGCTCTGAGTTCTGAGCACAGAGCCTGACGCTGGGCTCAAACTCATGAACTGTGAGATCACAACCTGAGCCAAAGTCGGACGCTCAACTGACTGAGCCACCCAGGCGCCCCTCTTATTTTCTGATGATAGCAGCCATTGATATCCAGTGACTAGATTTCCTAATATGTGGAGGTGGTGTTAAAAATCATGACATTTTAATTCCTTTAATTAGTTTTCGTGTATTAGTTGAGGTAATTTCATAAACACTTCTCATCTATACTTTATTTACCCAGTGAACAGTTTCCATAGAAAGATAAATGGTTATTTTCTTTTATTAGTATTCAACTGAATAAATTCATTCTCTTCATTCTCTAAACTTACCAATTATTTTGTGTGTGTGTGTTTACATAAAGATGAAATACTTCATAAATTTATATGATACTTCCAGTTCATTATTCTATTTTAATTCCACCCCAATAAGAACCTTGGTTTTCAAAGATACAGGAATTAACAGAATATTGTACAATCATTCAGATACTTTATTCAACGGTGTACCCTCCAGGTCTCAAAGTGTAGGTATTATCAACCAAGACTATTTCTGAAAAAAGTTACATATTTTTTTATATGTTCCATTCATTCTCCTGTTGCATTTTCTTGTTGATACTGTATATTTCCAGATTATATAGCCATTATTACTGTATTCAGTTAATTTTAGACATTATTTAGTCACAGTTCTGCAAGTAACTATTTTATGCTGTTCCTCAGTCATTGTATATATGTGTCTCTAGACTTTGGTTGTTTGAAACTTGAGCTCTAGTACATTCCCTAGGAAATATTCACAGGAAAATCATTTTCTTAATTCAAGTTGATAATTGTGTGCTTTATACTTGAAAGTCATTTTTGCTGAATATAAAATCTTGGCTCATAATTTTTTCCTTGAATAACTTAAATATGTTCCTTTGTTTTTATTGAATACATTCTGATGATTGTTTCATTACCTTTATTATCTCTATTCTTTTGTCTAGGTGACCAAAGGAATGATGTTTTTTTGTTTTTTTTTTTTTTTTAAGTCAAGTAATTTTACTAGAAAATGTCTTGGTAATGTTTTTTCTTGGTAAATTTTTGAGGATATTTATATGTGATCTGAGTGTGTGTGTGTAAATAAAAATGTCAGTATTCTTCATGGATTCCTATTACATTTATGTTGGATCATCTTTATCCACCTTCAATATATGTAACTTTACTGGATTCTTATCTCTTCATTTTTAATTTAAAACTATTTTTCATTTTTAACTTTTTATCTTAAATTATCTGTTAATTTAGTACCTATGTCATATTTGTATAGTCTTTGTTTCTGAAATAGTCTTTTACTTTACATTCTTTACTGAGGACTACCACCTAATTTCTGTGTTTGTAAATTCTAAATTATATAGTTCTCTAATGTTTGGTTTCATTACCTGTATGTTTTTTAGCTTGTTGTAAAATAGTAGATTGCAATTTTGATTGGCTTCATAGGCACATATTTCTGGCACACCTTCATTATTTTTAGAAGTGTTCTCTTATAAAAAATTTATATGGTGCTTGACTTTGATAATTTTTCCATTAATTTGTATTTGTCATTTTACAAAGAAAACAGTCATGTTGGATTAGGGCTCACTCTAATTGTCCTCATTTTAACCTGATGACCTTTTACAGTCTCTTGTCTCCAAATATGGTCACAATCTGAGGATGCTTAGGGTTAGAGCTCCCACTGTGGAAGCATCCCCTCCCTAAGGAAAACAAAACAAAAAACAAAAAAAAGGCAACCTAATTATACCCGTACATAACAACATCCCTCACAACCTTGTAACATGGGACCACTTAATCAGAGTACATGTTTGTATCTTACATATATGAGGGACAAAGAAGTAAAAAAATATATATATATAAAAAACTATGCCACGTGGAGTTCAGGGCTCAGTTCTTGGGGTACCAACCCAACTGAGCAGTGCCGGCAGGAATAAAGTTTGTTCCTGGAAGGAAAAGGCTCACTGTCATGGCTCTGTGCAAGAATCCTGCTACACCACAATGAATTTGATAGGGGACAAAATTCATTCAGCCCATCAAAATCGGTCTTAGTCATGATCCTAGCACACAGCCTCAAAACAAATGACTGTCAATACCTTCTTGTTGGTGCCCTGTGCTAAAACTTTGGAGTGGTGTGGGAAATCAGAAGTTATCAAATAAATTAGAGTTTACTGAGTTTAGGAGTCGGTGATTTTATGGTAGAGAAAAACAAAGGATAAAATTCAATGTAAAATTTGTAATAAAAGCAAAATAAAAATGCAGACCAATGTGAAAGAAAAAAATACCCTTTAGGATACTAACTTCACATAGATTTGAGTTAGAGAACAGAAATTTATAATTTCATGGCTCTGTGACTTTAGGCAACTTACTGGCTGTATAGACTCAATCTATAAAATGGGGAGAATTTCTGCTTGTTATGATTGAGAGAAATGATGTTTAAAACTGTCTACCTTGGTAAAAAGTAAAGACAATATTAAAGCCACTTACTTAGTATGGCATCCATATGGATTAATTAGAATAAATGCACTGGCTACCAGAATGATTGCTGACCATAAGGACTCCCATTACTCTGTTGCTGGGTACTGCCTGAACATCAGCTTTGTGAGTGGCTTATTACAGCCAAAGTGTGTGTAAATTTCTGTTTCTGAAACTTTACACTGCAGGGCCTTGCCTTAGGACCACTCAGATTAGTAACACAGTAATTCATACCTGGGTATAAGGAAAATTCTGGCAGATTAGTAACACAGTAATTCATATCTGGGTATAAGGAAAATCCTGGCTGCATGCTTACATATGTTTGAGAGAGATAGCTTTATGTATCACAAGTGGGAATTTGGAGGTGTGGGTTTATTGTAGTTTCAAAAAAGTCTCTTTGGTGAAGGTTACCTCCCTATTCCTTTTTTTTCCTCTCCTCCTGTTCCCACCCCTGACCAAAATGCATCTAAAACACTGACCTGTGGTTATTAAAGCAAATGGTTTGAGGTGGACCTTTCTGGAGAATTAGACAAGGACATAAATGGCATTTGCAGGTAGGGGGAACACATATATTAGTCCAAAGATCAATATATGTCCAGGGAATTATAGGTGGTATGATTTGGCTGAGGAGTAAGGAGTGTTGCTCAAGGCATGGGTGATTCTATGTTGCCTTTTATAGAATTGCAGGAGGTGGGAATTTTGTGATGAAGACTGGGAAATTACTAGTTATCTGTTGAAGAATTAGGCTTATTTGCTAGCATATTTGTCAGGGTTCGCCAAAGAAATAGAACAAACAGGATACACACATGAATTGGCTCAGGTGATTATAGATTATGGAGGTTGACAGGTCCAAAATCTCCATAGCAAGTGTCACAGTTTAAGTCCTAAAGCCAGCAGGCTGCTGTAGAACCAGGAAAAGCCAGTGTTTCGTATCCAAGGCCATTAAGCGGCAGGTTCCTCTCTTACTCCTGGGGGGTCAAACTTCTGTTATATTTAGGTCTTGTACTGTTTAGATGGGGGCCCATCCACTTTAGGGAGGGCAATCAGCTTTATTTAGTTAACCAGTTTAAATGTAAACCACATCTAAAAATACCCTCACACAAACACACAGATTATGTTTGGCTAAGTATCTGGACACCCCATTGCTCAGTCAAGTTGACATAAAATTATCCATCACAGCCAGGAAAGTAAAATCAAATTGTACATTATTTTTAACATAATACTTTTGACAATTGTGCACATACTTTGACCATTTAAAAGTTCTAGCACACAAGGATGAGGTATTAATTGAAAAATTGGTTCTTATTTATTAATGCTTACAGCTTGTAGCTAATGTATAGACTACACGTAATGTTCCTTTAGAATTTTTTCTGCTTTTAGTTGTGTTGAGCTCTGTGATACCTAGATGCTGTACGTAAATAAAGAGTTTTTCACTGTAGATCAGGGAATATGTGTTAAAAACGATGTTTGGTGGAGAACATACCCTACAGGTTTAGATATTAAAATACTTCATGTGTCATAATTGTCCTTTTAGGAAGATTAAAAAAAATATTTTATAAAAAAGGTAGCGTGACAACTAAAACTAACAAGTTAATATTAGTTGGGGGTGGGTATGTGGTTCATTCACTTGAACAGCCGACTCTTGATTTCGGCTCAGGTCATGATCTCGCGGTGTGTGGGTTCAAGCCCTACATCGGGCTCTGAGCTAACAGTGTGGACCCTGCTTCAGATTCTCTCTTTCCCTCTCTGTCTGCCCCTTTTCGACTTGCACACATGCGTGCGCACTGTCTTACAGTAAATGAGTAAACTCAAAAAAACAATGTTAGTAATAAAGTTGACAGGTCAGGTATGAGCTAAATTTAACTGCATTATTTTTCTAATTTATCGTTAGGTCTGTTTAAGGGAGAGAACAAAGACTACATTCTTGTGGTATATTTTTCATGATTCTGGGAAACAAAATGATTTTATGGTTTTCCCTCATTCTATTGTTCTGTTTATTTTAATGTCTGAAATTTCTAAGAATCGCTTTATTAATAGTTAGAACAACAGATTAACAACTCTCAAGGCCCCTGTTTTTGTTGATTTCATTATTAACCTCAGAGAAGTTGTTAAACTGTTTGCTTTGAGAAATAGTAACTATTAATTATATTACGTTTGGAAAGAATTTTCTCCTTCATGAAAAAATGAATTTTAAATGTACATTTTTTTCTGAGTTGGGGGTACTGGAGTAACTGGCATTGAGGAGGTTCAATCTATCGCAGCCCTGCTTCCATAGCTGCATTCTTCACCATTTTGAGCCTCCAGCTGCATGGCCCAAGTGCAATCATTGCTATTGTCTTTTGTTGGTAGAGATTTTATGTACATTAGTATTCCCAGTTAGGATTGTCAGTGTGTGCGGGATTATCAGTAGAAACCACATGAGATGTTTCAACCTAGATCTAACGGATAAACCAAGATAAGAAGGATCAGAATGTATCCACTTTAGTTATAAAGAAGTTCAGGGAGGGACCCCTGTGTGGCTCAGCCTGTTAAGTGTTGCACTCTTGATCTCTGCCCAGGTCACTATCTCACAGTTTCATGAGTTTGAGAGCCCTGTACCAGGCTCTTTTCTGACAGTGTGGAATCTTGTGATTTTTTTCTCTCCCTCTCTGCCCCTCCCCCACTAGCACTGTCTCTGTCTCAAAAAACAAACAGACAAACAAAAAAAACTTACAAAGTGCAGGGTTGAACACACAGGACTGTTACTTAAGATGTGGTTTTTATTATTACACATAATTACTGCTTTTTTGGGTGTAACTTTGGAATTTGAAAAGGATTAGTGGGACAAAATTGAAATGGATTTTTTTTAACCAAACTGAAATAATTAAGACCATAGAGACCAGGGGCCATTTGTACTTACAGATGGGTCGTATCTTGAGTAGACAAAACTAATTTTAATTTATATTTTTGTTGGATCCATGTAACCATGGAAGTGACAATTACTATGTGAACAATTATTAGGGGTTTACTTGGACCAGACACTCTATGTAACTTTAGGTATATTAAATCCTCATTTAATCCTCATTAAAATGTCATAATGTTAGATCTTTTATCCCATGTTTCCTTCATTTCTTGTATATTTATAAATTCTGTGTAGAAAGTTTGTCATTTCTACATAGAAACTGATTTTTAGTCTTTGCATATTTCAGACATGTAAAACATTGATAAAGCATGAATATACTATTTATAGAATTTTTTGGATATTGGATTCCTGTAGCATTTAAAAAAATTGCACATTGCTCATTAACTTAACAAACATTATTAAATGCCCAAGAAGTGCCTTATATCTATAATTTATGAACATTGTGTGTTTTTTTTTCTTAGATTGCCTTTATAGTACTGGCCAAGAAACGGCTAAACTGTAAACTCTAGTGAGCCATGAAGATCAGAGTAGGTGGATGGATTTGGGTTTTTTTAAACAGTTTGACGCTAGCAATCTCAAAGGGAATTGAATAACAATTCTCAGCATGCTCCAATTGCTACAATATGGAGTAGATTAGAGAAAACTGCAGAATTATCCCAAAAGGATTATATTCAAAAAGAGTTATACCATTTTGGGGGAATTAATCAGCTATCATAGACAATTAGTTTTTTTTTTTTTTTTTTTTTTTTTTTTCGAAGTGAAAACTTGTATAAACTCCACATTATAGAAAATCAAGGCAATGAACAAGCAGAGGTTTTCAATGTGACTAAACATCTGAATCAGTTTTGGAGCTTCAAAAAAAATACAGGCAAGGATCTTGTTGGGTGGGTTTTAAAAGTATGTATTTGAAAACTACAAAAGCCAAACAAAACCTACTCAGAATTGATTCTGATGTGCAACCAAAGTTGAGAACCATTGAATTGGGGGAACTGATGAAGATTTAACCTGGTCTAGACTGTGAATGCCACTGGACAGGTAGAAAATTTTATATGACTAGGGAAAGGACATATTGGTATGGACAATTGACAGTATAAAGAAAATGGTCAATCTGGCACAGATTACTCTGGAGTATAAATCCCTGGGAATTACCAGGTGTAAACAAACAGTATAGAAATCGACATGATAGAAGATTCACCTTATTTATTGTTATATTGCCTTGAATCTAGGTTCTTGTATTTTTTTTTTTTTTCGTTGATCTTCGGTAAATAGGTGATTGTTTTTTAATCCAGCTTTATTGAGATATAAAAGACATATAACATCATGCAAGTTTTTGGTGTGCAATGTAATGATTTGATGTATGTATATATTGTGCAGTGATTACCACGATAAGGTTAATGTATTCGTTACATCCAATAGTTAAATTTTTTTTATAAGATGAATTTTAAGATCTCCTACTATATACATACATATGCAACACACACATATTCATGTATTTTTTTATTGTATCTTATGTGTTTTTGGGGGGCAGAATATTTTTTATGTCAAACAAAAGATGAAAGAATAGTACATATAACTTCCATTCTGTCTTTTACCTAGGTATGCCATTTGCCCATTTTTTTTTACATTATCTCCCCTTTGTAAAGCCTCAGCAAGAGTGATCATGAAAAAGTTAGTTCATTTCTGTGAATTCAGGTTTCTGGTGTCTATTATATAGATTCATAATAATATTGTTTGCAGGGCCATCATGAAGATTGGTAATAATAGAACATAGAGCTCTTGCACCATACAATATTCTTGATAGATGTGAGGTAGTTAGTAAAGGGAGTACTATTAATTGGTGCTTTTCTTAATATTTTAAATGTCTGTTGTCCCCAGCTGTGCTTGGAAAAATGATTAACTATTACTAGATTAACGTTTATATATATCATGTTATATAAAGTTGTTCCTTGAAGAAGCAGCTGGATTAAATGTTAAACTAATTTGATTTAGGATTCTTATTTAAAATTAAGCCTTTGTAAAAGTTTTTGACATAATACCATGCATTGTCTTCTTAATTGGCAGCAATATAGCTATTTCTTAGTATTATAGACCTAGCTACTGTAGAGTAGGATTATGTATCTTTTGACAGAGTGCATCCAAGGTTTACAAAGGTGAGAATGATTATGTCATATGAATTGTGTTTTTAAAATGGATCATGTTGAAGACACTTAACAAATTTGAAGAAAATTAGTTTGGCTATTATATTCACTTGTAACAGTTAAACAGGCAAGAACTTAATTGTATTGAATTGACTGAATTAAGACGAATGCCAAGAACACTTCTGTGCTCATCCAGGACACTAGGTGGCACAGTGAGTTGCACACAGAAGGTACTTTCTAGCCTGATGTGGGGGATCTGCATGAGATGGGATTTTATCAGATTCTAGGGGACTCTTTATAAACAGAGAAGGAATGAACTGTCAGGCAAATAGCTGTCACCTTCAGTTAGTCCTTTTTAGATATATCCTATGATGTCTTATTTCTGTTGATTATACAATGTCCTGGTTAGCCACTTACACAGCACTGAATCCCTATCTTTATTGACTTGGGTGGTAAAGAGTGGAGGACTTATCAGTGTGGATTCCAAGTGACTTCACTGGCCTGCAGGTAAAAGCTTTGTAGTTTGACAGTTACAAACAACAGGTTAATGCAGGTTTTAGCATACTAGGGCTTTGTTCCATTTTCTCTTAGAAACTTACTTTTTTTTTCTTTTTTCTTTTTCTTTTTTTTTTTTTTTTAATCTCAGAAAGAATTTCACAGCACATTTGCCTGGTTATGGACACAAAAGATGAGAATCATGTAGGTCATCGTCTTGAAGAAGTACTAAAAGACGAATTAAATGTAAGTATTCAAAGATTGAATTTCATGATCTCAAAGAGTTGAGTTCATTTTACACCTCTTTTTTTGAGCTGATGAACTTGATAGTTAAATTCATATCTAATTGGGCTAAGGAAATGAAAGTAGTAATTAAATGTGAGGTCCATAGAAATTATTTGTAAGTTTTACCACTAATGACTTCAATTATTTATTTCTATGACAACTTTGTGTCTTGCAATGTTTTGACAGAATGATTTTATTTAACTGTAACTTCCTTGTTTCTGTTAAAACATATACCACCTATCAAAGTTTATGGTGAACATGTGATAACTTGTTAACAATATACATGATCAAATTCTATTTAAAAGCTGAAGGAAAAAGTTGATTTTAGGTAGCTAATTTTATTACAATAGCATAGTTAGAAGAGGAATGAGCTCTGTTAGGACTGTCTGTACTCAGATGGCAGCTTTATTGCTTAATTTCCTTATCTTAAATTGAAAATGTCAATACTATCCACTTTGTGAAATTATTAAGAGGGTTGAATAAAATAACTTAAAAGTTTGAATTTAAAGTTTAAATAAATTTAAAGTACTTAGAAAAGCATCTGGCTTGTAATAAGTTTTTGGTGAAAATGAGCTATAATAACTAAACTTTCAATGATGAGACAGATACGTATTAAGTAGTAAATACTACTGGTTTCCCAAAATTTAGTCCTGAATTAGGTACACGAACTGTTAAGAACATAGATCCCTGGAATATGTAAAAATTGAATGAACCATACACTGGGATTAGTTCTGGAATCCAAATTTTTAACAAGCTCCCCTAGGTGGTATTAATGACAATCAGTGACAAATTCTACCAGTAGTGTTTGCAGCAACGACCCAAAACTGGGAAAAAAAAAAAAAAAAAAAAAAGATTACCATTTCCGCTGTTTCTTAGGTGGAAAGGTTATACTATAATCCAGTCTTCTATCCATTGCTTCTATCCATTGACTTTCTGGGGATTTTCCCCCCATCTTTGAAAATTTTAGCACTTTGCTCTCTGCTTTCTGTCTCAAGTTCACTTGTTAAGAATCTGTTCCTGGGGAGCCTCGGTGGCTCAGTGAGTTGAGTCTGACTCTTGATTTCAGCACAGGTCATGATCTCACTGTCCTGGGATGGAGCTCCAACTTGGGCTCTCCATTGGTGTGGCGCCTGCTTGAGATTCTCTCTCTCCCTCTTCCTTTGCCCCTCCCCAGCTTGAGTGTGTGCGCGCGCTCACTCTCTCACGCTCTTGCTCTTAAAAAAAAAAAAAAATCCTAAACTATAGATAACTTTCCACTGTCTAACCCACTGAAGCGCCCTTTTGCCTCAAAAATAGTCTTTTACTCTTGGGTAATCTCATTTATTCTTTTTCCAATCAATGCAGAAGCCACTGAGGTGGGACCTTGAGAGAATTTTTTTTTTCAACATAATACTTAATTTTTTTAAATTTACGTCCAAATTAGCACATAGTGTAGTGCAACAATGATTTCAGGGGTAGATTCCTTAATGCCCCTTACCCATTTAGCCCATCCCCCCACAACCCCTTCAGTAACCCTGTTTGTTCTCCATATTTATGACTCTTTTATGCTTTGTCCCCCTCCCTGTTTTTATATTATTTTTGTTTCCCTTCCCTTATGTTCATCTGTTTTGTCTCTTAAAGTCCTCATATGAGTGAAGTCATATGATATTTGTCTTTTTCTGACTAATTTCACTTAGCATGATACCCTCCTGTTCCATCCATGTAGTTGCAAATGGCAAGATTTATTCTTTTTTGATTGCCGAGTAATACTCCATTGTATATATATACCACATCTTCTTTATCCATTCATCTGTCGATGAACATATGGGCTCTTTCCATATTTTGGCTATTGTAGATGGTGCTGCTATAAACATTCGGGTGCATGTGTCCCTTCAAAACAGCATACCTGTATCCCTTGGATAAATAACTAGTAGTGCAATTGCTGGGTCATAGGGTAGTTCTATTTTTATTTTTTGAGGGGCCTCCACACTGTTTTCCAGAGTGGCTACACCAGCTTGCATTCCCACCAGCAGTGCAAAAGAGATCCTCTTTCTCTGCATCCTCACCAACATCTGTTGTTGCCTGAGTTGTTCACGTCAGCCATTCTGATAGGTGTCAGGTGGCATCTCATGGTGGTTTTGATTTGTATTTCCCTGATGATGAGTGATGTTGAGCATTTTGTCATGTGTCGGTTGGCCATCTGGATGTCTTCTTTGCAGAAGTGTCTATTCATGTCTTTTGCCCATTTCTTCACTGGATTATTTGTTTTTTTGGTGTTGAGTTTGATAAGTTCCTCATAGATTTTGGATACTAACCCTTTATCTGATATATCATTTGCAAATATCTTCTCCCATTCCTTCGGTTGCCTTTTAGTTTTGCTGATTGTTTCCTTCGCTGTGCAGAAGCTTTTTATTTTGATGAGGTCCCAGTAGTTCATTTTTGGTTTTGTTTTCCTGGCCTCTGGAGATGTGGTGAGTAAAAAGTTGCTGTGGCCAAGATTAAAGAGGTTTTTGCCTGCTTTCTCCTCGAGGGTTTTGATGGCTTCCTGTCTTACGTTTAGGTCTTTTATCCATTTTGAGTTTATTTTTGTGTATGGTGTAAGAAAGTGCTCCAGGTTCATTCTTCTGCATGTCGCTGTCCAGTTTTCCCAGCACCACTTGCTGAAGAGACTGTCTTTATTCCATTGGATATTCCTTCCTGTTTTGTCAAAGATTAGTTTGCCATACATTTGTGGGTCCATTTCTGGGTTCTCTATTCTGTTCCATTGATCTGAGAGTCTGTTCTTGTACCAGTACCATACTGTCTTGATGATTACAGCTTTGTAGTATAGCTTGAAGTCCAGGATTGTGATGCCTCCAGC
Organism: Panthera uncia; assembly: GCF_023721935.1. Classification (NCBI taxonomy): domain Eukaryota; kingdom Metazoa; phylum Chordata; class Mammalia; order Carnivora; family Felidae; genus Panthera; species Panthera uncia. Next base: position 104,880,754 of record NC_064816.1, on the reverse strand, counting down.
TTCGGTTTTCTTTTTCAAGATTGCTTTGGCTATTCAGGGTTTTCTCTGGTTCCATACAAATTGTAGGATTATTTGTTCTAGCTCCGTGAAGAATGCTGGTGTTATTTTGATAGAGATTGCATTGAATATGTAGATCGCTTTGGGTAATATCAACATTTTAACAATATTGTTCTTCCTATCCAGGAGCATGGAATCTTTTTCCATTTTTTTGTGTCTTCTTCAATTTTTGTCATAAGCTTTCTATAGTTTTCAGCGTATAAATTTCACCTCTTTGCTTAGATTTATTCCTAGGTGTTTTATGGTTTTTGGTGCAACTGTAAATTCCTTGATTTCTCTCTCTGTTGCTTCATTGTTGGTGTGACCCTGAGAGAATATTGTTGGAACTCTGGCTATTCTTCAAGTCTGAGTTGACAGAGCTGGGTTTTTATACTCTTGTTGAGTACCCAGCTGTTATATTCTGTCGCTAATTCCTAAAGACCAAAAAAGGAATTAGTAACACAGAATATAACAGCTGGGTACTCAACAAGAGTATAAAACCCAGCTCTGTCAACTCAGACTTGAAGAACAGCCAGAGTTCCAACAATATTCTCTCAGGGTCACACCAACAATGAAGCAACAGAGAGAGAAATCAAGGAATTGGTCCCATTTATTTATTTATTACAGTTTATTTATTACAGTTGCACCAAAAACCATAAAACACCTAGGAATAAATCTAAGCAAGTCACAGTTAATGCAGTATTCTGTTAATAGAGTATTTTTTTGTTGCTTCTTTTTCTGTTCATGTTTAGTGATAAAACGGCATGAGATGTGGGGATACACACAGTGGTTCATTACTGGTCTTGTGTGATTGATTCATCACTGTGGCCTCTCAAGACCTTACCCCTCTCATTTTCAGTGACCTTCATTTACCTATCTGTTGGACCCTGTCTGGATATTGCCGTCATCTTCACTGGGTTGAAAAATAAGTACTAAGGCTATTTCTTAACCTCTGATCACAGATTTTGTCATTCCATAACTTTTACAAAATGCATTCCTGTGCATTTTTGAATTTTATAGGGAGCTCTAGGTCCCCTATATTGTCCCTTTTGGCTACATTTTATCTTATACCCTTCTTTGCCTCATTCACATACCGTGTTCTATCACTTCCGTGGATCATGGATCTTCTACTGATAGCCTCAATTCCCTGTTCTTTGGAATTCACCCCCTTGGTTAAAGCTGTATCCATGTATTAGTCTAACTTTCACCTTTCCTAGCCTTGACTCAAACAATACTGCTGGAGGAAATTATACAGTAGTTCAGATTGTTGCCATTAAAAAAAAAAATACTGGTCTCCATCTGCAGTGGACACAGAATGTTTTAGAGCAAGCATACCACGATTGCATAGTGAGCTCCCATCCTCCTCAGTGAATATTTTAGACCTCCAGCACTGCTCTCAAATGCGAAACCCAGGGTTTCTTAACCTCAGCACTGTTGGCATTTTGAGCTGGATAATTCTTTATTAGAGCTGTCTTATGAATTGTACACTATTTAGAAGCATCCTTGGTCTGTACCACTGGAAGTCCCTAGTTATCTCCAGATAGTACTATCATTCCCAGCTCCTGATTGTAGCAACCAAAATATCTGCATTTATACAGTAAATGGTGCCTGGATGGGGACAAAATCCCCCTTTAGTTGAGAAATGTTGGTCTAATTCTACTATATTGACCCCTATTCTTAGTTATATTGAAATTGTCTCCAGCTTCAGAGCATAATTTTTATACTCTCACATGGGAACATCCTTATCGTCCTGGCACCAAACTTCCGCAGAGTCTTCAATCTGTAGTCATGCTCTTACTAAGACTGTATTCTCTTCTGAGCTCTGGTTCCCCTCCATCCACTCTCCCCACTGCCATCAACATTCCACCATATTCAAGTTCCTTCCATTAATGGAAACAAAGCAAAAAAAAAAAAAAAAATCCTCTCAACTCAGGTTACCTGAAGCTGTCCTTATTTAGAGTAATGTAACTTCTCATTCCTTCATATATTATAGCCTCATTTCCAGTCCCACCTTCTGAAGGAACTACTCTCAGCGAGGTCCTCGATGACCCTTTGAGCAATCCACAATACCTCATCAGTTCTTACCCTGATTTACTGCAGCATTTGACCCTCTTGTCTAATACTTTCTTCTACAAGGAATCTCATCCCATTTTGTAAAATCTTGTTTTTTTGAACATCCTTTTTTTTGTTTTGTTTGTGGCTTCCTCTTAATTTTGTTTATAGGATACTGTTTATAATTTCTGGTTCCTGTACATAGGTGAGTGGTTTTCTCTGGAAAAACTATGCCGATGCTTCATATATCCTCTAATTGTTAGGGACAAAATCAGTCTCTGACCCTGTGTTTAATTGATCACTATCCTGTGTTTTAGAGATATAAATTCAATTAGAAGTCTCCCAGACTCTCAAGTTTGAATATTAGTAATATTTCACATTTCACAAATTGTTGTTCCAATTTTCCTTCATCTGACCTGTGTATATTTTTCCTAGATCCCTAAACCTGGTATAATCTTTCACCCATTCTCTATCTCATCCCTGAAGCAAATAAAATTCTGAAACACTTTCATTTTACCTCATTATCTCTCAACTGTGTTGTATTCATCAACCCTGTCACTATCCTATGTACCCCAGCTCTTGTCTGGATTATCACACAGTCTACTAACTGATATCCTGCCTCCAGTCTTGATTCTGTCACATCTATTCTTGGTATGACTGTTAGATGCATTTTTAGAACTCCTACGCCTTACCATGGTACTCTCCACTCATAACTGTCGTTTGATTTGCCATTGCTCCTAAATTAATGTAAAAATTCCTTGCCAATCTTATCAGATCTCTCATGTTACTAATGATGCTATTAAAGATGACAGACACAGCAACAATAATAATAAACATTTTTCATCACCTATTTTATGTTAGGTACCATAGCATATGTTGTTAATAACCTTCTGAAATAGGTAGTATTATTTTTATTTTCCAGATGAGAGAATTGAGGCACAGGGGCATGCCTAAATGGTCCTTATTAACATTGCCATGAAGTAGCAAAGCAGGAACATGGAGATAAACATGGATTTATGTGATACCAAAGTCTATCCTCTTAAAGTGGTACCCTTGCTTCTCCATATTGCTCACTATTCAGGCTAGCTCTACTTCTTTGAGTTTCTCAAATTGGATAGCACTTTCCTACCTCTTCACTCTTTGTCCCCAGTAGTGTTTCCCCAGGGAGCTTTTCCTGCTCACTATTTTTTTACAGTCTGGTTTACATAACTCTTTTATTGTATTCTCCAGGTTACTATCTGAACTAATTTGAAGTCTTCCCGGAGCTTAGTGTAGTCTTGATTCTAGGAGGAGATTTATTGAATGTTAAATAAACAAATGGATAAATGATCATGACTTGTTATCACTAAGTTGAACATTGTATTACGTATTGTACTGTGCTTTCTGCATAACTGATTACCCCCAATTTAGTGACTTAAAATAATGAGCATTCACTATCTCACAGTTTCTGTGAGACCTGAGTGTAGGCACAGCACAGCCAGTAGGCTTTGGTTCAGGGGTTTCAATTTGGGTGTAGTCAAGCTGTTTTCTGTAGGCTGAGGCCATGGAAATGGATCTGCTCCCAAGCTTACTCAAGTAGTTGCTGGTGGGCCTTAATCCTTTGCCATGTGGACTTCTCCACAGAGCTGCCTCACAACATGCTATTCAGAATTGAAGGCACAGTCTTTTTGTAAATTGATCTTACAAGAATATCCCCTCACTTCTGTCCTCTTGCCTTCTTTTGAAGGAAGTAAGTATATCCAACCCACACTCCAGAGGAGGTGAATATACAAGATGGTGAATATTGAGAGGTAGGGTGATTGTTAGTGGGCCTTTCTTATTTTTTTAAGATGTTTGTTTTGAGAGAGAGTGAGTATGCAAGTAGATACATGCTTGAGTGGGGGGTGGGCACAGAGAGGGAGAGAACGAATCCCAAGCAGGCTTTTTTGCTATCACTGTGGAGCCTGTCATGAGGCTCAATCTCATGACTGAGATCATGACTTGATCCAAAATCGAGTCAGATGCTCAACCAACTGAGCTACCCAGATGCCCCAGTGGACCTCTCTTAGAAGTTGCTTGCTACAAACGTATATTCATCATGCAGTTGAAAAAAAATACCCAGTAACGTGTCCCACCTAGCTTCTTGTGGTATGTGAAGCAGTACTGTATATAAGTCTGAGTCTTCTCTATTAGAAATTTCCCTTATGTTACCTAAAATTTCCTCATTGAAATCATTATCCAGCCAAACTATAATTCCTTGGTTAAATAAATGGAGGCACAATCTATTTGACATGAAAACTAGGGATTAGTACTTGAGTTCGTCAGATATTCTATATGACTCACACCAGAGTTAATCAGAAACATCTGAATAGTTGTCAAATCAACTACAGACAAAGGAGCTAACTAGCCTAAACCAAAAGCCTCAGGATGTACTCTGAGCAGGAATGACTGTAATCTCCTGAATTAAATGCAGTTCTTTCCATATAAACCAGTCGAACAAATTTTCAAACTCCAACAGAGAAAAGAGTCAATGACTAATTTGTTGAGAATTTTATGTTGATTAGTCCATAGTATAACCCTAGGTAACCTATTGTATAATCTGATAAAACATACTAAATATTGAATTAATCTTAGAAGAAATGAGCCTTCAAAAGAGAGACATAATGGTCTTAACATATTGTTCACAGCTTCAGAAATAGTTCCTGAGCTTCTACTTGTCTTCTTTTCTATATATTTTATTTTTTCTTTTCCTGTGCTCCTCCCTCTCTCTGTCACTTTTGATGATAGAAATTTTCAATCACATACCTAAAAAGAGACAATACTATTAAGAATTCTCACGTACCTATTACCTAACTTCACAATGACCAACTCATGGCCAGTATTGTTTTCTCTATACTCATTTATCCCCAGATTATTTTAAAGAAGATCTCAGCTATCCTGTCATTTCATCTGTAAATATCTCAGTATGTACCTGTATAAAAAAAGTTTATTTTTTAAGCTATTATTATAATACAATAACCACACTCCAAAATATCCTTAATTGTGCCATAATATCATCAAATGTCCATCAGTTATTAACTTTCTCCAATTCTCTTATGTATTTTATTCTTTTGTTTTCCATTTATTTGAATCATTGTATCCTTCAGTGAGCCTTCCATTCTCTTTCAAGAATGTCCACAAACAACCATCAGTTAATATGTTTCTGAAATGTATTTTTATCTACAGTTTTTATCTTCATATTTTTTTAGAGTAAATTGTCCTTTAGAAATGCCCATAGTGTGGCTTTTATTGTTTGCGACTCTGTGGTGTCAGTTAACAAGTCTCTCTGTCCCCTGTATATCCTAGAAATTGTTAATAAGATCTAGAGGTTTGTTCAGATTTTGACTAAAGTTTTTCTTTGGCAAAAATAAATTACTTTTTTCATGGCGAACGTATACTTCTCCCAAGAAGTACATAAGTCTAGTCTCGTGTATTTTATGGTATAGGCAGACACTACTGTCTAGAACCATTATTATGTGAAGGTTGCATTTTCAAGTTAGCTTGAATCCTTTTTGCATTAGTCTGATAGTCTTTGATAACTCCTGCTTTCTGGTGTGACAAGATGTTCTAGATTCATCTTGTGCATTTCCTGACCAAAACTGGAATCAACTAGTTCTCTAGCTGACTGCTGCTAGACTGGTCATTGTTTTCACTTTTTATTTTGTTAACAGAGGTAGAAAACACTGTTTCCCTTATTTGTTAAACATAAAACACATCTTGAATTCTCAATGATATTTCCAAATGAAATTAGAATTGGAGTTGCAGAATTTTTTTTAATGTATTTTAGCTCTACTTTCTCCAATAGTGAAACTTACTGTTTTACATAATTCCAACATAACAAACACATTTACTTTCTCTCATGATACACATACCACAAGGTGGTCTTGACCTTTCAATTTCACCGTGTCATCAGTCCATTCCTGTGAACAATGTAAGGTATTTTCTAAAATAGGTAAGGTATTTTCTAAATAGGCTATATCCTATTTAGGATGAACAATCAAATTAATTTTTCTCCAGTCATTTGGAATTGTAATTGATTATGACACTATCTGGATACACAAAATCATTCGGCTTATCTCATTTTTAGCCATTGATTTTTTAAAAGAAACATGTTTTATAAATTTGTATGAAACTCTACTGTACCAAAATAAAATCTACAAAGCAAATTACACTCAAAGAAGTCCAACTTTTGTCTCTGCTTTCTGTGCCTATTGCCTTCCTCTTCTACGAGTAACCAGTTTTTTGAAGTTTTATGGTTTATTCCTTACCCTCCTTATCAGTATCTGTATAGTAAGTATTGTTTTGCATTTATAAAGTTTTCCTCTTGTCCCCCTTTGATGACTACCTTTCTATTAAAATTCTTAGGAAATACCTTTGTCTTTTACTAATATTAAATTCTTTTGGCTGTTGTCTAATGGACCTCTTTTCTGGGCAACATTGAAATTAACTAGTGCCTTCTTCCTCCTACCTAATCTGAATTAATGTCTTTAACAACCACTTTAACACCTTTTTTATATTCTCTCCCATTAATATGTGATTACATATTATATTGTCTCCCTCAAAACCATTATTTATACTTAGTTCTATAATAAATGCTGGTCTTATTTTAAGAAGACTTACATTGATATTTTGCAGATATTTTGGTTCTCTGAAAATAATGCTCCCATAGATTCACTAGGGAGGGTTCCTCGACAGACACAGTATTCCATGTTCTTGCATATGAATAAAATTAGTCTTTGGCTAAAAATCTGCAAGTTGGTTTTGGCTCAAAAAATGTTGGTTCAAAACTTTCTCTTTGGACATCTTAAATGTGGCTTGGTATTTTCTTCTATCATAGAGTTTTTGGATCAAGTGTGGTTAAAATCTGATTGTCTTATAAATGACTTGGCATATTTGCTTGGATGCCCACTGAATTTTTTTTTTATTTAAAGTCCAGTTGTACTAGAATTTTCTCAGTGTTGGTCCTTTTAGGTTAATATTGCTCTGTACACAATGTGTCTATTATTGTGTAATTTCACATCTTTTTGTTTCCTGAAATTTTTATAGCATTGTCGTTTTTAGTATATTTGCATTCCATCACTTTAGTTTTCTCTTGCTATTGGATTACTATTGCATGAAAGCTACATATTGTTTACCCATCTTCGTAGCTATTAATTTCTTTTGGACTATTTTTTTTAATTTTAAACAATTCATGCTTTCAATTTTATATTTCTCTTCAGGAGTTGTCTGTCATGTTTATTTTCTTTGGTGTTCTTCATAATTTACCCTTCATTTCTGAAACAAATTATTTTCTCAAATTAATTTTCCCAATTTCTTGTTCTAGTCACCTTTTTTCTGATTTATTCCAGTTCTCACTTTTGTAGTTTTTCATTTTGTTTTAGCTTATTATTAAATGCTGGGTTGCAGCTTTCACCTGCTTTTTGAATATCTTTCTGATGTATGTGTATTGTCTGTAGGGACATTGTTTTGCTCTTTATTCTTTTATTTCTTATATGAGATTTGAGGTCCTTTCTTGTTGCTACTGTTTAAGTAAGAGGGTTTTTTTTTTAATCTATTTTTAGGAGGAAAGGGTGGGTCATAGTAAGTTTTATAGATAAGCGGCATATGCTTCTTATTCACTTGTTCAGGAAAAGATGGAAGAGATGGCCTGCTCTTTCTCAGCTTCTGTCTCTGTTACCTTTCTCCTTTGCCTGGATGTTCCCTGTCACTCCTAGCACACCTCTGACAATTTAGATTTCTCTGCCTGATGCTTTGACTTTGAAGGTGCTTTCTTAATTTGGGTCCTGACTCCTAATAATCCCCAGCAGAGTGAGAACCTTTATGTAGCTTCTTTGTTTTCAACTCAGAGACTAGAAAAACCTCTTTTAGTTTTTGCTGCTCTTTCCAGAATGGCTTGCTAAGCTATCCAGAGAGTACCCGATGATGGTTTTGAGTTACTTTCTTTGGGCTCCCCCCCCCCCCCCC
>NC_064816.1:104837410-104872674 GCF_023721935.1 Panthera uncia | reverse complement strand
CGATGATGGTTTTGAGTTACTTTCTTTGGGCTCCCCCCCCCCCCCCCGCTTTCTTCTGCACAGTGTCTTAAATGGTGGGGGTCTTTATAGATCCTAGCAGTTTGTCTCTACCCACTGACAATTGGTTTTGTGGTAGATATTATCTACAGATTTTTGGTTTTGAGTCTTTCTTGTACTGTCTGTTTTTATGGAGAGATCAACAGACACTTGAAGACTAAAAGAACTATCTTTCCAGAATCCTCTTCCCCTTTATTTATGTGTACTCGCTTAGTATTTGTAATTTTAAGCACTTGAATTTCTCTTTGATTTTCAAGTATCTAATTGATCTATAAATATACATGGCATTTTTGGAACTTTAAAAAATTAGTCTTGACTTGAAGTTAAGGATTTCATAATGATTTTATAAAGCCAAGAAGTACATGGATATTCGAAAGAAAGAAGAACCACTGTTTATCAAACATCTCTTAACTTTAATATACTCCTTTAAGGACAATATATTGGATTTTTTAACACTAGGAGTCAATGTAGAACTTAGAAAAATGAACTTTGTGTGTGCTGTGAACTTAGAGAATCTTGGTTTATCTTGGAAAGAGATGTCATCCATAGCTGCAAAATCTGTCCTGGTTTCTAAATTTACCTAAAAACTCTTAAACCAAAGAAGGAAGTAACAAAATGTTTTCTCTCAAACGGCAGCAACACTAACAATTAGAGTGTTTTCTATGTGCCAGAGGGACTATGCTATATACCTTAATCCTCTAAAATAATCCTACAACTTCCCCCTCATTTTACAAATAGAAATAGGAAAACTGTGGTTTAATGATTTGCCTGCGATTACATAAGTAATGAGTGTAGGCGCTAATTGATTCATGGTGACTTTACTAAATATTCCTTTAAGAAAAGGTAAAGTAAAAGAAAATTAAAAAAACAATAACAACAGATGTTTAATAGGGTTTATACCTAAAGTCAGGATGAAGGTCCCCTTGGGAAAAGAATTACAGTAAAACTTTGGTTTGTGAGCATAATTTGTTCTGGAAACATGCTTGTAACCCAAAGTACTTGTATATCAAAGCAAAATTTCCCCCTAAAAAATAATGGAAACCCAGATAATTCGTTCCAATACCCAAAAATATTCATATAAAAATGATTACTGTAATATAACACAAAACAATAAAGAAAATACAAAATATAAAGAAAGCTAAATTAACTTGCACTTTCCTTTGAAAACCCTCGTGGCTGTTGTGAGGGAGACAAGAGAGAGGAGAGTTAGTGTTTAGGATGACTTACACTATCACTAACTGAATCACAGCTATTAGCTCAGTGGAATCTTTTAATTTTTTTGCAACTTTAATAACAAGGAACCTATCTAATAAAATAGAATGAAGCAAAGCATTCCTAAGCTTAGTGTTAAATGGAAAAGCAAAGGACTGTAGATGCTTTGAAGTGACAAAAAATACACTAGTGCCAGTGGTGGGCACCTTCCAACATTCTGAAAAAAACACTGATTTCTGCCAAACATTGTGGCCTGAGACCCAGCATCCTAGCATGGGAGACAATCACCCACAATTGTGCAGTGAGAGAGAGACGTAGAGCTAGAGAGAGAAGAACCATTGGCTCACTTGTAGTCATTTGACATTTGGTATCATGTACTAATATTACAAGACATTGCTTGTTTATCATTTTAAAATTTATTAGAGGGGCGCCTGGGTGGCTCAGTCGGTTAAGCATCTGACTTCGGCTCAGGTCATGATCTCACGGTCCGTGAGTTCGAGCCCCACGTCGGGCTCTGTGCTGACAGCTCAGAGCCTGGAGCCTGCTTCAGATTCTGTGTCTATCTCTCTCTGACCCTCCCCCGTTCATGCTCTGTCTCTCTCTGTCTCAAAAATAAATAAACATTAAAAAATTTAAAAAAAAATAAAAATAAAATAAAATTTATTAGAAATGTCTCCTTGCGTTGCAGAACACTCATAGCACAAGTTACTCATAATCCAAGGTTTTACTGTACTTAGTTTTGTAATGTCTTTCTCCATCATATGGGCAAATTTACCTTGTGTCATTTTTCAGCTCATAACTTAAGACAAACACAAAATGTCACCCTTTCTGACATTTTTACCTCTCAGAGCTTTTGTCTTACTTTGAAAAGAATATCTAAAAACACTGAAGTCACCACGGTTGAAATCCAGGCACCTGCTGGGCAGATAGGTGTGGGTGTAGAGCTGCTCAGTACACAATAGGAGGATTGTCTTGTTGGCATGAAAAGAAAAAGTGTTTCTCATTGAAACTCAAGGAAGAGATTGGGTATTCTTGTTGTCATTATCTGTGCTAGATTTTGAAACATACCTTAGGGTGTGAACTGAATATCTACACTCCAGTGATGAACACACCATATCCATGAAGGAAGTTGGTTAAAAAAAAAAAAAATAAGAAACTAAGTAAGGGATACCCTTCCCACTTTTCATACACATGAACATTTCGCTCAGACTTGAATTTCAAGGCTTTATTATTAGGCTTGTTACATTCCTTCCTTGATTTCTTAAGGAGTTTGAGGTATTTCATGCGCCACAATAACTTTGGAGATAGAGCTCTCTCAAGGTACAGGAGACAGTGATGGAAGAGTCTGCTCTCATTTCTTGCTAACTTAATAGCTTATGCTATATGCTGGGCTGAGTAGTTAGGGATTTGTGAGGAGGAAGATGTGATCATTCTTCATTAGTTCCTTAATTTCCTAATTTACTTGCCAAATAATACTTGCCTATCAAGATTTAGTCACTGGATATATGGAGTTGAACTAAACAAGTATGGTTCCTTCAGGGGTTATCTGGAACATACTCCCAGTTGGGGATGACACCGTAAATGAATACAAAAACATGTTGAGTTACAAATGGCAATGACTATTCTAAGCCAAAAGTAAAGTATGCTAATGCAAGAGAGCCCTGGAAAATGATTTAAATTGCGGAAGGAAGGCACGTAGGACATTTAATTACACCGAAACGAGTAATCAGGAATTAGCTATTTAAGGAGAAATCCAGGAGAAAAGAGCACATGCAAGGCATTCAAAGAGCATTGTTGAGTGGACTGAATTAAGACGTGTAGTGGAAGGTACAGGTGTGGGGACACTGTGTGAAGGTGACTAACACCACCACCGCTGCTGCTGCTACTGTTACTAATAATTTGTCCTAAGAGGAAAACGAACTGATAGAAAAGTTGAGCTGGAAGTAGCATAAACCAGTTATATCTATAAAGAGATTATGTTGACTATTGGTTCTTAAAGTAAAAATCTATGGAAGACGCATAGTATTTAATGTTTTCTTATGTCACGTGTACTCCTAAAAGCACAGGTCTTTTCAGCCCATTTTTCACTCATATAATAGAAGAAACAAAGTTCTTAAATAATGCTTACTTTGTATTTTGAACAAACAGGGACTCTAGGAGATTTTCACGTATTTGCTTATCAACACCTTCCTGTTTCCTGGAGCCTTTAATTTAATTATCATTTTGTGTAACCACCAGTGATGGGCAGGATATAAATGAAGCATGTTTGTTTTCTTGGGTGTATAGCAAGCTTTGGTTTTGTGGAGGCTGTCTGAGATACCTAGTTCATTTTGCCGGCTGTCCTCAAGTTTGTTTCCAGTGAGTGTATGGATCTGTTCCTTTTCTTACAGACCTAACTAGATCCAGTGTATGACATACTTGTTAAACAAAACATCACAAATAGCAAATGAAATAAGAGCAGATAAGAAACAGAACAAATTAAGCCATTGCAGCACTGTTAGGCCCATGCAAGGTGGGGTTATTTTATGCTTATTTTGACACATAACATAATATTTTAGCTTAAAGATAAAAGATTGGTTCATTTTTTGAAGCTGACTGCAGTGAAGTACAGTGAAATAATACTGTAAACACTACAATGGGACCTCTGAACAATACCAGCATAATTGCTTCACTTAGAGTATGTGGTTTTAGTGTGTATATAGGACTACAGAAACTAGCTGAAGACCATCCAATTAAATTCTTTTAGTTTGTTTGGGTTGTTGGCCAGATTTCCTGATCAGTTTTCCAGAGGTAAAAAAGAAAAAAAAAAATTCAAAATTATTGGACCACCTAGTTGCTTGGGATGGTATTAATTATATTCATGCTGTATTTAGTAAAATTAACAGTTTACAATTATAACTACTTGTCATAGTTTTAGGATGATTATTAATGAGGGGTTAAGTACAATCCTCCTCACATACCACTTTGTTTACTTTATATACATATCTTCATTTTTTGTATCCGTCTATGCTTTTGAGTTGCAGGGACATAATGAAATATTACTCTTTCTCAAGGAACCAGATGGTTAATTTGGAACAATGCTTTCTGCATCCTTGCCCGCTTAGGAATGAGGTCATTCTTCACAAATTCTAGACAACTGTTATGCTGAGTTCAAAACAAACCAAAAGAATACCCAACATTTAGCTTTGGGCATATATTTGTAAAGATCAGGACTTCTAATTCAGGAAATTAATTAATTTTACACACATACCTGGTGAGTATGTTTAGGAGGGGAGTCTTCATAAAAGCTGAAAAAAATGCTGTATGGAGTGTATGTTAGTTTCCATCCTTCATCAGTTGATTTTAGTGAATTCACTAGTTATCTTAATGCTATTTAAAGTGTGGTATCATTTTAGAGCTTATTTATTGTGATTTCGTTTCATTTTATTGACTTTCTTTGGTTCCAAATAGAGCATACATGTTCTAAAAATACAATGTTATATTTTTAATTATTGTGTTTCCCCTAATGATTTGAGAGATAAGTTCCATTTCAATTATTTGCATGCATTATAATTCTATTTTGTAACACCATAAAGACGTTTATATATTGTTCTCGTGACTTGTGCTACATAATGGCTCTAGGGTTTTTGTTTTTCCAGGGAAACTGAACAAAATATATCCATTTGAGCTTGTGGTCATAATAAATTATCCATGGCATCTTGTTTCCAAAGCCTAGAAGTACTTACCTGCTTAAATTAAAGTCTCTTTTTCTCTTGCATTGATATCACATACTTTGAATGTTCACTGCTTGTGAGTCCAAGTCTCTACCGCTTGACCAGTTATTTGGTCTCTTTTGTTGCAGTCTATATCGAACTTTTCACTTATCTCTATGGTAGTCCAAAATGTTGTCTTGCTCATGCCTTGAAATTATGTAGTTTTCTCTCTTTTTTACTCAGCATTGTGTTTAATTATATGCCATCCCTGCTTGTCACTTGCAGATTTCATTTGGGGCTCAGTTTAATATTACTCATTTCATGAAGTTGTCTTCATTTTTCCAGTTCTTGGGCTTCCTAAACTACTTAACAGCAGTGGTGTTATTATGCATGGTCTGCTTTATATTGTTATTTGTTCTTACATCTATCTCTTTGACCATATCTTTTATCACTGATCCTTGCACAAGACTGTATACACAGTGAGAGCTAGATATATAGTTGCGGTTAATGGTGATAGGATGATGAACAAGCAAGCTTATGGAAAACCTCTCCATCTGGACATGAGCCAAATATATTTTTGGAGATAAAGAGGTGGCCGCCAGGCATCCATCAATCACGGGAATCGCTGAGAGGAGTTTAGAACACAAAGTACGCCCAAAAAGCTCTAATTGATTTCCCAGCCAGAAGACAACTATTTTCACAAAATGAGGGAAAGGAAGGGCAAAGAGCAGATGTTGCAAAGATGAGATGAACTGGAGTCAGCTAGAGTGATGAGGTTGAAGTTGGTGTCCAGCAGCCTCTGTCAGGAAAGGAGAAGGAGGGAGTAATGAAGAAATGAGCTTTGCAGAGGGGGAATTGAAGTGGGGTGAAGAAATAGATCCATAAGCAACACTTTTAAGGTTTGTTCTTGAGAATGTGTAATATGATTCTGATGCTACATCAAGATATGAATCTATCTTTCTTCATTATCTGGACATATACAGCTTAAAAAATATCCTGAAGTAAACACGTGTTCACACACTTTTGAATTAAGTCACATGAGCACGTTTTAGTTACTTTTGCTTAAAATGTAAATTATCTTTAATATTAAATTTTTCAATGTAGCTATGCTTTTGCCTTCCGTGTGTGTGTGTGTGTGTGTGTGTGTGTGTGTGTGTGTGTGTGTTTTTCTTTTTTTTTAAATTCTGGAGGTTGACCTGTGTGTGCATCATAGAATATTTGACAGCATCCCTGTCCTCTGTCCACTAGGTGCCACTAGTAGTTTCCTATCCCACATGTGACAACTGAAAATGTCTCCTGATATTGCTGACTTTCCTCTGAGGACAAGGTTGCCTAAAGTTAAGAACTGCTAATACAACCTGTTATGTTTCATGAATGCTCAAATTTTACAGTGGGTTGGGAGTAAAGCCATATATGTATTTGTAATTTCCAGGGAATGCATAGCTAAATGTAATAAACTATAGTCTTCGGTATACTATTTAAATCATCTCTAATACTGATTAGGAACTTTTTGTTCGTGTTGATTCTAATTAAATCAATGACATTTTGACTAGAATATAACTTGTATAAACTTTATTATTGTATACTTATATAGAAAACAAGCTCTAATTATACTTCTGTAACACTTCTGGCAATGTCTCTGTACTTAGAAAAAGTTAAAATTTTGTAAAAGTAATTAGATGATGCTATAAATCTGGTAAGAAATTGGATAAAACAGTTGAAATAATTCTTCAATTTTACTCATGTATATTTGCTATAGTGTGATAGATTTAATCAAGATACAGGTAATGTTTTTTTAAGTTTATTTATTTATTTTTAAAGAGAGAACACACACACACACACACGTGGGGGAGGGGTACATAGAGAGGGAGAGACAGAATTCCAAGTAGGCTCTATGCTGACAGAACCCATGGGGGCTCCAATTCACAAACCATGAGATCTTGATCTGAGTTGAAATCAAGAATCAGGCCCTTAACCGACTGAGCCATCAGGTGCCCCAAGATATGGGTAATTTATTTTAGATGACACAGAAAGGCAGTGGCTTCAGTAGAGTCAAAGCTAAGTGATCTTCTGATTGCTAGATGGAGGCACACTCTTAAGTAAAAATGAGAGTAGGCTTTTAGATTAAATGGTATTCAAATTATCTAACCTCTTTTTGCCTCAGAGTGTGATCCATGAACCAGTTAAGGCAACATCAGCTGGAAGCTTGTTAGAAATGGAGATTCTTAAACCCCACTACGCATCTAATGGCATAAAAATCTGTATTTTTAATAAATTGGAGAAATACAAGTCTAAAGTTGATTTCATCTTCCCAATATGATTTAAGCTCCATAAGGACAGAAACTTTGTGTAGTTTATTGCTATGATCTTAATGTACAATCTAGGGTCTGGCTCAGAGCCCTCAATAAATACTGGTTGAGTGAATGAAATGTAAATGAGAGAGTGGATAGGCTACTCTATTCTTGTTTGTTAAATATTTTATTAAGCAGAAGATTTGTTGATGTCAGCATTCCAATACTCACCTTCCAAATATTTTATGCATTACTAGGAAGAAGAAAGAGGTCAAATGACTGTACATACTTTAAAATTTTTTTTTTATATTTGTTTATTTTTGAGAGAGACTGCACTCAAGCAGAGGAGGGGCAGAGAGAGAGAAGGAGACACAGAATCTGAAGCAGGCTCCAGGCTCTGAGCTGTCAGCATAGAGCCTGACGTGGGGCCCGAACTCACGATCCCCAAGTTCATGATCTGAGCTGAAGTCGGACATTCAACTGAGCTCCCTAGGTGCCCCCACTGTACATACTTTTTAACATATTTTTTTATCATTTATAAAATGACAAAATGGGTAATACTTACAGGATATACCTGCCGAAAAATAGTTAGGAGCTAAAGCCAATAATTTCTCATTTACTACAAAGTTGTCTATTAGTTACACATAGTATAAATTTTTTTTAAGTTTGTTTATTTTAAGAGAGACAGAGACAGTGTGAGTGGGCGAGAGGGAGAGGGAGAGAGAGAATCTCAAGCAGGCTCCCAGCTGCCAGCGCAGAGCCGAATGTGGGGCTTGAGCTCATGAAACCCTGAGATCATGACCTGACCTGAAGCCAAGAGTCAGACATTTAACCGACTGAGCCACCCAGGCACCCCTAGTTGTATGTAGTATAACATTATGTAGTAAAACTCAATGGGAAGAAAAACTTGAGCAGATGTGTATTTGATAGCTTTCTCTTCTTTATAGACACAGTATCCAGCTTTGGATATGTAATTTGATAAAACGGGAGCCTTTCTCTTTAACAAATGGTGCTGGGAGAGCTGGACAGCAACTTGCAGAAGAATGAAACTAGATTACTTTCTCACACCATTCACAAAAATAAACTCAAAATGGATAAAGGACCTGAATGTGAGACAGGAAACCATCAAAACCCTAGAGGAGAAAGCAGGAAAAGACCTCTCTGACCTCAGCTGCAGCAATTTCTTACTTGACACATCCCCAACGGCAAGGGAATTAAAAGCAAAAATGAACTATTAGGACCTCATGAAGATAAAAAGCTGCTGCACTGTAAAGGAAACAACCAACAAAACTAAAAGGCAACCAACGGAATGGGAAAAGATATCTGCAAATGACATATCGGACAAAGGGCTAGTATCCAAAATCTATAAAGAGCTCACCAAACTCCACACCCAAAAAACAAATAACCCAGTGAAGAAATGGGCAGAAAACATGAATAGACACTTCTCTAAAGAAGACATCCGGATGGCCAACAGGCACATGAAAAGATGCTCAATGTCGCTCCTCATCAGGGAAATAGAAATCAAAACCACACTCAGATATCACTTCATGCCAGTCAGAATGGCCAAAATGAACAAATCAGGAGACTATAGATGCTGAAGAGGATGTGGAGAAATGGGAACCCTCTTGCACTGTTGGTAGGAATGCAAATTGGTGCAGCCACTCTGGAAAACAGAGTGGAAGTTCCTCAAAAAATTAAAAATAGACCTACCCTATGACCCAGCAATAGCACTGCTAGGAATTTACCCAAGGGATACAGGAGTACTGGTGCATAGGGGCACTTGTACCCCAATGTTTATAGCAGCACTCTCAACAATAGCCAAATAGTGGAAAAAGCCTAAATATCCATCAACTGATGAATGGATAAAGAAATTGTGGTTTATATACACAATGGAGTACTACATGGCAATGAGAAAGAACGAAATATGGCCCTTTGTAGCAACGTGGATGGAACTGGAGAGTGTTACGCTAAGTGAAATAAGCCATACAGAGAAAGACAGATACCATATGTGTCCACTCTTATGTGGATCCTGAGAAACTTAACAGAAGACCATGGGGGAGGGGAAGGAAAAAAAAAAGAGGTTAGAGTGGGAGAGAGCCAAAGCCTAAGAGACTCTTAAAAAGTGAGAACAAACTGAGGGTTGATGGGGAGTGGGAGGGACGGGAGGGTAGGTGATGGGTATTGAAGAGGGCATCTTTTGGGATGAGCACTGGGTATTGTATGGAAACCAATTGGACAATAAATTTCATAAAAAAAAATGGGAGCCTTGAATTTGTTGTGATAGTGCTCAGGTTTGTTGAGATGAGGTTCTGTATATTCTGTCCTTCAATCTTTGTAGTTTTGAATCAGAACAGTAATGGCCTTTGAAGAGTATTTTAATAGAGGGGATGTATAATGGTAGACTTTTATTAAGGGAGTGTTACCACGATAATTCCTTCTGCTACCATCACCAACTACTCAGCACGTGTTGAATGCAGTGGTTCAGAATTACTTGACTCTTTTCCAGGATAAAATCTAAGAACCTGCATCGGAGGACCTTTCTTAGATACTTAGTTTGCTGTGCAGGACCCAGAAAAATGATCTAAGTTAGGAGATTGTGTGTGGCAACAATTAAACTTCTTAGTACTCAAATCATTTTCTCCAGATGAAGCATTTCTTTTGGGTTGACTTTGGAATCTATAGTATCATTTTCTCTGAAGAAAGGCCTTGTGACTTTCATGATAAGGTAATAGTCACTTGGAGTAAACTGATACCCAGTGTATTGTGGATGTTAAGTAAATGGGCCTGGAAATCCAGTAGATCTTAGTCTGAGTACTACTCTGTACTGGTTTTATGATCTCAGGTTATTTAAATAGACTTCTGTGCCTCAGTTTTCTTAACGTAAGGATCATGATAATATATGCACAGGTGTACTTGGTGACTTCAGTAAGATAATTGCTCAAAGTATTTAGTGTAGATTCTTACAAATGGTAACACTTTAAATGTAAAGCATAAAATGTCAAGGGGTAATGGAGGTGTGGTGATGTGTTAAAGTGCTCTTTAAATATGTAAGTTAAATCAGGAGTGGAATAATCATAGCAAACATTTAATAAAGCACTAGATGCAGGGATAGTTATTAATGCTTTAAATATATGCCAGCAAACGAAGATGAATGACGTGACAACACTCATGCTAGACTTGAGATTTTCTAGAACAGTGATTAGTGGGGAAAGTCCATGGACTCAGGAACAGAGGCACTCACTGTCCATTGTATTATGTAGCATTGCAAATGGATCTTATGGCTAATGTTAGACTCCAGTCTTTGCATAGTGTGGCTTTTAAGCTGCATAATTAAGGGAGTACCAGCCCTTCCCCTGGTGTGCTAAAGTACTGGGGTCCAACACCATTGTGACATTGTAGAATCATGGTTCTAGTGCTATCCTGCCTGCCCAGCACTTAAGGCTAACAGAAGGTCAAGACTCTCTTTGGTATATCTAACAGGCTAGAGTTTGAGGCTTATGGTCGCAGCTTGTGAAGTACAAGGAGTCTAGTATGATGTACCAGCTCACTGTTCATGTTGGGAGGTCCATAGCGTATGTAACATGGGAGAACGGTAACCTGGATGATTTATCACCTCAAAGGTGCATTAAGATTTATTGGTTTATAGCTCTGGCCAATAGCTTTTTTTTCTCTGAAGCTTTCCAGGAACCCCAACCATAGGGGAGAAGTTCTGGAAAAGTTAAACCTTAACTCTCATATATTAATTTAATCAACTTTCTTATCAATTCAATGAACGAAGTGTTTATTTTACTGACGATTCATCTGAGCCATGAAGCTTAAATAATTTACCCAAAGTCATACGGAAAGCCAGTGGCACAGCTAGATTTACAGGCAGGGATCTTGGCTCCAGAGGCCATGCTGTTAACTACAAAAACGGGCTTTAAAGCTGATTCTTAAAAAAATAAAAAATAGTAAATGCTCAGTGGACAAAAACTCCACAAAAGAATAAAATAACCATGAAGTAAAGTTGAATTGGCAATTGAAAATTAGAAAATAATAAATCCTTAATAAAGCAGTTACTGAGGTGAAGATTACTAAATATGAAGGAGAGGCTCTGGGCTGTTAACCTCTGACTGAAGGTCCAGACACAGCACTCACAGACCAGAGGCGACTCCACTGATAAACACAGTGACGGATGAACTGAGGGCCCAGTCACAGCCTTCATTTGGCAGCAGTCATAGTTACAGAAGATGCCTTTCAAAAATGAGGATTTGCAGTATACAAAGACACTTTTTCCTAAGCTTTATTGAGGTATAATTGATGAATAAAAATTATTTTTACATATATAAAATTATATCTATTGATGATAAGATGCACATATGCACCATGGTCACCATGTTTAATTAACATATCCATTATTTTACATAATTACCACTTTGTTGTATGTTTTTTTGTTTGTTTTTTTCTTAAGGTCTACCCTCTTAGTAAATTGTTTCAAGTGTATAATATGATACTGTTAATTACGGTCACTGTGCTGTACATTAGATCTCTGACTTATTCATCTTGTAGACCTGAAACTTTGTACCCTTACACCAGTATCTCCCCACTCCCCCCACCCCCTCCATAGTCCTTGGCAAACACAAGACTTTTAATTGTAAGTATTGTCTACAGAGTGAAAAAGTGCATCTTGCTCTGATTTCTTGTTTATGCCCACATGAGTACCATGTTTGAACGGAGGGAGGTGAGAATTTAATGGAATCAGATTCAGACATGATCCAGCCAACATGTTCTGTAAAAAGAGGGTTGACTTTTCAGAAACACATTTTTGAACCTCTGACTCATGGGACTTGAACCAAAGTCTTTGAGCCTTAGTTAATCCTTAACTCTTCCTGAGATGGAAAACATTTTTTGACAAAGCATCTCCCTTCCTAATAGCCATGCTTTAAATAGTATTTTTAGTATGCAGATGGTTGCATTTAGTTAATGGTAAATCTTTTCTAAATTCTTATTTGTCATGATGTAAGGAAAGTACTTCATGGTTTTTTGTTTTGTTTTTTTGGTATACCTCTTTAATTTTACTGAACATAATGGAAGGTTGTTTTAAATTTTGTTTAAATGTTCTTTGAACCAAAATATTTACAGAACAAGGAGTTCTTCTAGCCAGGAGATTGTTGCGTTTGTTGTGTTTGAGTGTGGAAACATTAGGAATGACAGCATAAGATGATACTGTAGAGCATTTTCATAAACAACTTAATAGCATTGTCTAATGTGGTCTTTGTTTATTAAAGGTGTCCAAGACTCCTTCGCTATATTTAGGTAAATCTAAGGTTTTTTGTTTTTTTGTTTTTTTTTACTCAAGCATGGAAAATACTTTTTGGTTGGGAAAAGGAGTGTGACAAAAAAAAAAAAAAAAAAAAAAGAAAAAGAAAAAAGACACTTAACTAGAAACAGTTCTTAAGAATGTCACTTTCAGGAAGGAATAAGTGGCAGTGTTGTTTTGCTTTGTTTTAAAAGTATTTAAAAAATGCTACTACTTAATGCTTTCTGTAAGAATATTGTGTGTCCATTTCTTAGTTTGTAGGCCCTAGTTAATGAATGACTATCTTTTAATTAGAATTTTAATTTACTAAATAATAGTAGAACAAATATATTTTAATAATAACAACAATAATTAACATTGGCTGGGTACTATGCTTCCCGTATACCTATATCCTGTATTTGAGCAGCT
Organism: Panthera uncia; assembly: GCF_023721935.1. Classification (NCBI taxonomy): domain Eukaryota; kingdom Metazoa; phylum Chordata; class Mammalia; order Carnivora; family Felidae; genus Panthera; species Panthera uncia. The sequence continues at coordinate 104,859,715 of NC_064816.1, read as the reverse complement.
TATATTGTATTTATTAACTGTTAATAATTAAGAAATAAAAATTTTAATAAGGAAACAAGTATATATTGAAATCATTATCAGCTAAAACCCTCACAGGCAAGAATGAACCCAGTATTTGTGGCAATAGTAGAAAATGGCCTTAGAGTTTAAGAATACCTGTGTTGATGAGAAGAGTTGTTAAGTCAAGTTGGATGGTTAATAACATTTGAATAGCGGGGTGCCTGGGTGACTCGGTTAAGCATCAGACTTAGGTTCAGGTCATGATCTCAGGGCTCATGAGGTTGAACCCCACGTTGGGTTCTGTGCTGACAGCTCAGAGCCTGGAGTCTGCTTCAGATGCTGTGTCTCCCTCTCTCTCTCTGCCCCACCTCCACTCTCTCTCTCACACTGTCTCTCTCAGTCTCTCTCTCTCAAAAATAAACATTACAAAAGACAATAGTTGAATATAATTAGATTATGGAGTACTTTAAAGACAATTTCACAATTGGAAATTCAATCTAAACACATACATGTTGGGGGCGCCTGGGTGACTCAGTCGGTTAAGCGGCCGACTTCGGCTCAGGTCATGATCTCGCAGTCTGTGAGTTCGAGCCCCGCGTCGGGCTCTGTGCTGACAGCTCAGAGCCTGGAGCCTGTTTCAGATTCTGTGTCTCCCTCTCTCTGACCCTCCCCATTCATGCTCTGTCTCTCTCTGTCTCAAAAATAAATAAACGTTAAAAAAAAATAAACACATACATGTTCTATATATAACTATATGTTCTTAAATATTCTGAATCGAAAAAATGAAACTCAGTTTTAGGAATATTAATCTTCAAATACTCTTGACACTTAGTGAATACTTTTTTTTTTTTTTTTAAAGAATGTATGATGCGTAAGTGCTATAGACTGAATGTGTTCTCTTTCAGAATTTATATTTTGAAATCCTAACCTCAGTGTGGTGGTATTAAGAGGTGAGGCTTGTGGGAGATGATTAGGTCATGAGGATGGGGACTTCATGAAGGGGTCAGTTGTCTTACAAAAGAGACTCCTGAGAGCTCCCTTGCTTTTGCTATCATGTGATGATGCAGTAGAAAGACTGTTGTTTTTGAACCACAAAGGGGTCTCTTATCAGTGAGTCTACCTGCACCTTCATCTGGTTTGTCATGTCTTCCAAACCCCACCCCTGGATCTATAAGACACTGTGAAAGGGCAAATGGTGATTATCCAGAAAATTCTTAAATTTAAAAAAAAAAATTTTTTTAACGTTTATTTATTTTTGAGACAGAGAGAGAGCATGAACAGGGGAGGGGCAGAGAGAGAGGGAGACACAGAATCTCAAACGGGCTCCAGGCTCTGAGCTGTCAGCACAGAGTCTGACGCGGGATTCGAACTCATGGACCGTGAGATCATGACCTGAGCCGAAGTCGGACGCTTAACCGACCAAGCCACCCAGGCGCCCCGAAAATTCTTAAATTTTAATTGAGGGAGAAACTGATGGATGTGCTGAAATGAAGGTCAGGGAAAAGTCAGAGAAAACCTTTTAAATCTTTGTACTACAGCAGCAGAGGCAGGGAAATTTTTCAGTGCCTACTGATTCTTAACTCTACAACTTGTGAGAAAAAATAATTAGGGAACTCTGCAATTCATACCAAAAAATCATACTCCATGCAAATCAGATTTTAAAAATATGAAAGAAACCCCACAGCTCACTCCTTAAAATGTTATCATACATTTTCTTTGGTACAATTCAGTAAAAATTTGTATTCAAGGGGCACTTGGATGGCTCACTAGGTTACACATCTGACTCTTGATTTCAGCTCAGGTCATGATCTCACAATTCCTGAGTTTGGGCCCCACATTGGTCTTTGCACTAACAGTGTGGAACCTGGTCAGCATTCTCTCTTTCCCCTCTCTCTCTGCCCCTATGCCACTTGAATTCTGTCTCAAAATAAACAAACATAAAAAGATTTAAAAAATGAATTCACAAAGGTTAAAGACAAACTTCAAAGATGGGATGCCAAAAGATGAATACAGTTATTAACTATCAGAGGAAACAAAATTCAGACTAAAGCAGCACTGTTTTAGAACTGCTTAACAGATCAGAGCGGCACCTGAGTGGCTCAGTTGGTTGGCAGTCCAACTTTGCCTCAGGTCATGATCTTGGGGTCCGTGGGGTTGAGCCCTGTGTGGGGCTCTGTACTAACACGTCAGAGACTAGACCCTGCTTCAGTTTCTGTGTCTCCCTCTCTTTTTGCCCCTCCCCCGCTCATGCGCTCGCTCTCTCTCTCTCTCTCTCTCTAAGAATCAATATTAAAACAAAAATAATGGATTAAAAATAGACTACAGCTGATGTCAGATTATTATAATAGTGGGAAACTTGAGATAATTAGAGTGTGTTCTAAGTAAAAGATAAGTAAAAGAGAATAGATGTGAATGATGATAAAGGCATTCAGCATAGGATAATGCTTCTTGGGGAAGCTTGAAGAGAATTTTCTTGAAATGACTAACTGATGCTGTAAGACCTAACAGGCATACTTGGGAAAAACTGAGGTATAAAAATTGACAATTAAACACATGTTGATTCTGATTAGGATTTTGAATTTCCTCATAAAGAATTCTTCACATAGGGACCTAGGTGTAAGAAAATAAAATCAAAAGTTAAAGGAAAAAAGGATACTCTGCCTGACCTCTTGCGTCTCCACAATATTCACTATCCAAATAAAAGGAAACAGTGTCTGTGAACTTCAGAGGGAATGCATATAGAATCCAAGAATGGGACCACCAGCCAAATTTTCAGTCAAAAAACAATAGGAGGAAAACCAAATATAATGTCTACTGTATTTCATATTAGAACTACTGATGTTGAATCTACCCGGTGACATAATGAATGGAGAGTAGGTGACTGACAGATGGATTATAAGCTTTAGGATAAATATATAATTCTTGGAGATGGTGGAACAGTGACTACAAATCTGTGAGAGAAGAGCGAACCCAACTTTGATTCCCGGGTAATAGGTTCTTTGAATGTAAAAGCAAAACTCAAGGAACATAAAGATGTTGAGGCTTTTGTAAAAAAAAAAACAACACAAAAAAAAAACCAACTAAAGAAACTACTTGCAGATAAATTTTATCAAATAAAGAAGGGAATTAAAATGAAGAGCTTAAAAATGGAGAAATTTTGTTTAAAAGGTCAATGATTTGGGGGGCACCTGAGTGGCTCACTCATTTGGGCCTCTGACTTTGTCTCAGGTCATGATCTCACGGTTTGTGAGTTCGAGCCCCACTGTCGGGCTCTGTGCTGCCAGCCCGGAGCCTGCTTCAGATTCTGTGTCTCCCTCTCTGCCCCTCCCCCACTTGCACTCTGTGTCTCAAAAATAAATAAATATTAAAATTTAAAAAGTCAATGCTTTTGAGTGTAGATAAGTCTAGGTTGTGGGTTTTATGGTGTTAGAATAGGATGTGAATTTAATCTTATTAAATGGGTAAAAATCACATGATTACCAGAACTAGGCTCTAGGTGGAAGCTAAAATGTGCTATTTCTTTCATAGAAGGAGGACAGCTAATGCCGACAAATAAAATGCATTGCCATTAAAAATCCATTATTTTAATCCTATCCATACTACCTCTTCCTAACGTTTAGAAGTTTAGGGCTCTGAAAGTGAAAAATTACCTGAGATTTAGCAGCATTTGCTTCAGTTTTACTCTACTGAATTTTCTTTCCTAACTAGCTAAAAAAAGACCTTCGTGTTATCTGATTTGAGTGCCATATTGCTTTTGTTTCTTCATCCTTTTGTCCTACAATCTTACTGCATATATTAATAGAATTAATAGAGTATTGTTGGAATGATATTTAGCTAATGTTCAGGGTAATTGTTACTAGGTAGTGATATTTTTGGATCTTTTTTTTTTTTTTTTACCTTTTTCAAGTAGTTGGTTTTAAGAAAAATACACCATTTTTCTTGAAACAAGACTTTTTTTAAACTATTTTTTTTTTTTTTTTTTTTATATCAGTGTTTGTTAGCATATAGTGCCACAATGATTTCAGGGGTAGATTTCCTTAATGCCACTTACCCATTTAGCCCATCCCCCCCTCCCACAACCCTTTCAGTAATCCTCTGTTTGTTCTCCATATTTAAGAGTCTCTTATGTTTTGTCCCCCTCCCTGTCTTGAAACCGTTTTACATTTAAAATACCTATATATCAAGTATTTGCTAGTGGGAAGAACATTCGTGTTTCTGTGCACAAGGACCCCATATCCTTTCCTTAAGAATTTTATCCATTTCATTACTTCAAAAGTTAAATCAGTCTCTCATGTTCTCATCCTAGACCTCATTTATGTATATGCAAAAGAAAATTTTAAATGAAATCATTTTGTAAAATTCACATTTCACATTTGTTGAAGTTACTATCTCATGATGTGATTGTTTTATTTCATATCTGTTAAGTCAAACTTGGCAGGATCTAAGGAATTTTATAGTACTTGTATGCAGACATTCACACTAATATCTTTTTTTTTTTTTTTTTAACGTTTATTTTTGAGACAGAGGCAGAGCGTGAACAGGGGAGGGTCAGAGAGAGAGGGAGACACAGAATCCGAAACAGGCTCCAGGCTCTGAGCTGTCAGCACAGAGCCCAATGCGGGGCTCGAACTCACGGACCGTGAGATCATGACCTGAGCCGAAGTCGGATGCTTAACTGACTGAGACACCCAGGCACCCCTGTTCACACTAATATCTTAAATACTGGCATAAGACCTTAACTCTGTGGTCAGAGGAAAGACTATTTGTTAACAGCAGTAGCATTAAGGAGAATATAGCGTTGCGCTGGTCTACATTGCAATTCCTACAGGGGAATGCTGTTACCACTAGGTGCTGTTCTAGTTGAGGTAAATTAAAGATGTTGATGTTGGGAAGCACTTAATTTGTTTAGGGACCATCGGCAAAAAAAAGAGACATTGTCTTTATTCCTCTGGAATGTCAAGCGGATCTGCCCCAGGGAGAGAGAGGAGGCTACCTTTATTTTTTGGAATATGCACAAATATACTCCAGGAAGAGACATCCCTATCTTTGCAAATCTGCCTGTTATGCAGACATCTTTGAAAAGTCCATCTGGAGTGCGTTAGCTATTAATGTCTTTGAAAATGTTTGGGTATATAAGACATCCCTGGAAAATTATCTCCTTGTAGTATCTAGAAGATGTGATTCCTTGAACAAACTTAATGTTGCACAGTGAAAGCCAATAATTTCTTCTCTGTTTAACTATCAGTATATGGCTGGTGCAATGGAACTATTTTGTTAATTTTTTTAATGTTGTCTCGAACTTGGTACTCAATAAGAATTTTAAAATGAAAGAAAAGTCTTGAAATTTGCAAGCCAATGAATTTGTAGCAGTGCTAAGACTTCAAAACATTTACTTCCCTTTCTGTAATATTCTGTCAAAATTACATAGAACTAAGATGAATCCTACTTACTATGTAATGTTCTTTGAAGTACACGGTTTAATGTTTTACTAAGGAACTGGCCTACTGTTTTAGAATCATAAATTGTAAAGCATTGTAAATGTAATGCCAATATTAACCATTGAAATGTGGCTTTCTGGGGAATTAAAATGACATACATAAAAGACCTCTTGTTTAATAATTAAGTTTTTGTTCTTATTGATATTAGAGGGAAACAGTGGAAGTTAATTAGAATATTGAGTTTATGGAATAAAAGTCTCATTAGGAGAATTTTTGTATTGTATGTGCTATTCTAAATCTAGTCTGGGACCACCTCTAGTAATAATCTCTTCATCTCTTGTTTTATTATCATTGTCCTAGTTCAAGTCTTATTTCTCTCTCAGATTATTATAATAATTTTTTAAATATAATTTATTGTCAAGTTACCTAACATACAGTGTATACAGGGTGCTCTTGGCTTCAGGATAGATTGCCATGATTCATTGCTTACATACAACACCCAGTGCTCATCCCAATGAGTGTCGCCTCAGTGCCTGTCACCCACTTCCCCTCTCCCCCACCCCATCAACCCTCAGTTTGTTCTCTGTATTTAAGAGTCTCTTATGGTTTTGTTTAAAACTATTTTTCCCCCCATGGTCTTCTGTTAAGTTTCACAAATTCTTATCGGTGAAAACATACAATATCTGTCTTTCTCTGACTGACTTACTTCACTTAGCATAATACCGTCCAATTCCATCCGTGTTGCTGCAAATGGCAAGATTTCATTCTTTCTCATTGCCAAGTAGTATTGCATTGTGTATATGTAGGTATGTGTTTCAGCTTTTTTATCCATTTATCAATTGATGGACATTTGGGCTCTTTCCATACTTTGGCTATTGATAGTGCTGTGTCCACCATGTTGACTCCTCCCTCACTAATAATTTCTTAATGCTTTTCCTGCTTCTAGTCATTCCAGGTTTGGCAGAATCTATCTAACTGTAGAATTTAACATGTTTGCAGAATCATCCAACAACTCCCATCTAACCAACCATTTGATTATAATCCAGAATTTTTGAAATACATCCTTTGTATAAGAAAAAAACAGGTACTGCCTGTCCCTGCATATATCCTGTACCTTTACTTATTTGAAACTATTTCCTTTATCTGTATCTCTGTTCACCAAAATAATATTCATCAGTCATGGAGTAGTTCAGATGTCTTTTTCTTGGAAGCTTCATAAACTTTAGCCTGAATTATTTTGACTTTTTATGGTCTTTGGCTTTTTGTGTCTGTTGAAATTTTATGCTCCTTTGTAACATTAGGTTCTGATTTGGTCTTTCTATCTAGTTTATAAACTGCTCTTTCTTAATTATTTATTCTCCTAGCATGTAAAAGTCACGTCTCGACTTCCATGTCACACTGGCAGAGATCTTGATCAAATCATGTCAGAGCAGTGCTACAGTTACGTTTGCGTGAATGTAAGTAGTGACCTTAAATGGTTCAAAGCCTTTGACGATCTGTGTAAATGTAATGTGCAAGATAATTATTTCTTGATTTTTAATTGTTTGAATTTAAGTTTTTGTGATGAGCTGTGTTATTCAGTAAGTATTTGGAAGTTGTATTTTTTAATTTTTGAAATAAAAAAAAAATTTCTCACAAGTTAATTCCCATAATGAGAAGAAGGTGATATTTCTGTAGATGCCATTTTCAGTTATTTGGTATGAAGCAGATAAGATGATGCAGGTTTGAATTAATGAAGAATTCAAATTTTAATAGATATGACCGTGTGGGTATCCTTGAAAGTTGTTCAAAAAGTGAAAATTAAGCTTGATAAAGATTTTGGATGTGTATGTAAAAGCTCCATATTTTTTCCTTCATTAACTTTTAATTCTTGAATTAACTTTTAAATCATTTAAGAACTTCTTTTCACTTCCTTTTATTTTCTGATCTTTCAGGTTATGACCTCTGATTTTGAGGAAATCCGGAAGTTAGTGAATATGCTGGAAGAGACTAATCTTTCCATTTTATATCCTGTTGTTGTTATTTCAGTAAGTGATTTAATTCAGATTTAACTCCTCATCCTTAGGCTTCCTTCCTTGGGATTCAGTTTTTCTTTTTAACAAAATTTCATCCAATTGAGGAAATCTACCCAAGCCCAGAAGAAACTCCTTTTACGGATTCCTGAGCTTTCTCTCTTGTTATGACTTCTATGACTTTGTTCCCTTATTGCTGTAGTTATTTGTTTGAATTGACAAGTTTAGGGAAAAAATTAATCTAGCAACCAGTTTTATTTCTTTTTCTTCATTAAAATTGCAAAGTATACTGCTGAATTCACTAGCTGTTTGGAGAATATGAAAGAGCTTATTAGCATGTTAGCAAAACACCATTGGAGAAAAAATACCGAGGTTAAAAAAAAAAAGAGGGAAAATAGCATGTGGAAGTAAATTGTCTCTTAGGTTGTATCATCTTCTCTGTCACTTGGACAGCAAAGTAGAAGGAGAAACAGATGAAAGAGAATTCCTTGGAGATGGCCCATGAAAATTTTGGGAAGGTCTTTCCTGTGAAAGACTAAAAGTACATGTTTAATACAGCGTTTTTTTGATTGGTCTATTAAACTGTACAAAAGAGGGAGATCTCAGCACAACCAGGAAGGAATAAAATCAGAGACTAGCTGAGTAGAGTGTAGTCTGTGATATTTTACTGTGGGAAGGGGTTCTAAATGTGACATTCTCCAATCATTTGCTTAACAATTGCCAAGTTTCTAATCTTGGGCCCATCCCAATAGTGTGGGAATTTAGAATTTAGTTCATGGTAGGTAAGATCATTAATACAAAAAGAAAATTTGTAATACAAATGAATTTAACTCTAGCATGGCAAATACATCCAAATTAGCAACTGGGGAAGACTGGTTTTACTGTCCTATTGTATGTGGGCATATATTCTAATGGTAAGTTCCATGGATCCTGCTGATTATGGAAAATCAAGTTCCACAAGTGACTGATTTTAACAGAAGTATCAGTGCCTTCCATTGGGGGGTGTTGTGGGAAACATGAAATTTACTTAATGCTGGAAGGCTCTAAGGCTCTGTAGGGTACAGTTAGGTTAAAAGTCCTATGTATAGCCCTCTATTCCTCCCTTTGTGTTAAGTTACTTAGAAATCTCCTTCTCTCCATGTCCCCAGATAATACTCTAAAGTGTATACAGCATTATGAAGGGAGCAATGGCTTTAAACTCGGAATTTCTCAGTTCCTTGGTCACCTTGGTTAAGTTTCCTGACATTTGCTTTCCTCATTTTAGAAATGAGGCTAATAACCCTACTTCTTAAATCATTGTAAGGATTAAGAAGAATGAATGAATACATAAATGCAAACTGAAGTTGGTATCTCTTTGGGAGGCGTGTAGTGTTTCATTTAATAAATAAATTTAAAAAAAAGCTTTAATAGCTTAGCTCCTCTTCTTTCCCATTTAGATTAGATGACTCAAAGTTCACTTCCACTGCTCTCTAATCTGAATGCTGAGTTTGAATCATACATTTTTCAACATTCTATTAGGTACTTCAGTTTGAGTACTTCATTATCATCTTACGTGTGCTGTATCAGATCTATCACAAAAACATGTTTCCTACAAGCTGATTTCTCTTAGCAGCAGTAGTTGTGGCTGGGACTCAGGTGGGAATCTGCCTTAGCTTTGAATTTCCTTTCTACCTTTTTCCTCTGCCTCTCACCAACAAACACACGTGTGTGCGTGGACATACACACACAGTTTTTAACTGTTCTCTTTCATTGCACGTCAACCTGTTTTTTTTTTGTATTTTTCCATAAATATTTGAATTTAGTTTTCTGTTTATTTCTGTTGAGTTCTATTTTATGTATCCCAGTAAGTGCTAGAATTTTATTTATTTATTTTTGATTCCCTGGTGTTCTGTATCAAACCAAGGAAAAAGATGGATAGTCCTCTAATTAGAGAGTAAATGTCTCCTAGAACTAGTTTGAGGATAGTATTATTATAAATCTGTATACCATAAACATTGGAAAATGTTTAAATTGGAGAGTTGTTATTACTGCATGATTAATGTTTGTTCACCCATTATTTTCTCAGTGAATAGGTAGACTCAGTGTAGGGATATGAAAGTTATTATTAAACTTAATAGTAAAATGTCAATAGAACATATCTAGAGTCTGTATCCTTAGGATGGACCAAATCACTGGAAAGGTAAAATAAAGAATGCTGTGTTCTTGGATTGAGAGGCAAGTGAATTTTTCTGGATTTTTGAATTGTCCTGTAAATGATTCAATAAAGGCTTCATCCCATTTCTTTCTGATAGTACTTTTCCCCAAATGGCCACAAGGCCATTTCAGTTTTCCTATGACTTAATCTTTGGCAGATTCATTCAAATATTCCCCAAACGAATAGTTGTGTAGAAAATATCATTCTAGTTGCAAAATGAATAAGATAAAAACTTAAATTTGAGTCTAAATATCTGGGGACATAAGTTATACATGAGTAAGTAGAAAAAAAAAAAAACGATGCATGCAGTGTCTGGAGATAGAAGTATGAGTACACATGAAGATATAGATCCATATGTATGTAACTGGAAAGATGTTACTATAGGCAGGTCATACCAGTCTAGAATGGTATGGGTATTTTACTTTTATCTGAATTACTTTGCTAGAAGATTAAATTATATCTTTTTTTTTTTTTTAAATAAGGCTTTTAAACATTTCTAAAATCTCAGAAGAGTTGCCAAAGAATTTGCTTATTTCCTTCCCTGAACAGGCAGGTTTTATTCACCAGAAAATAAATCTAAAATGACTTCAAGGTCATAGAAAAATTAATCCATTATTGTTTTGGAATTATGTGATTCCGTAGTTATTGAATGCATGTATTGTAAATATTTAAAACCCTATTTTGTCTAGGCTGAGATGTAGTACAGTGGTCCTTTTTTTCCTATGTGAGCGTTTATCAACTTCCAATTTCAGTCCATCTGAAGAGAGGAAGACTTGGGAATCACCCAGTGGCAAAGTAAAATTGTGGTTGATGAGGTGTTAGGATTTTTTTCAACTGAGAGACTAGTTAAGGTGGTCATTTGCAATGTTACCATGATTCACTCTACAAGGGCAAACTTTCAGAGGAAATGGGGCTGACGTTAAGCTGGGACATGTTGTTTGGCAAAAGTAATACTAGGTCAGTTTTTGTTTGTTTGTGTTTTAAGTTTTTTTTTTAAATTTATTTTTGAGAGAGAGCAAGAGGATGGGGAAGGGCGCAGAGGGAGAGAGAGAGAATCCCAGCAGGCTCAGACTGTCAACACAGAGGCCCATGTGGGGCTTGAACTCAGGAACCATGAGATCATGACTTGAGCTGAAAATAAGATGAGATGCTTAACTGTCTGAGCCACCCAGGTGCCCCAACACTTGATCAGGTTTTAAGTGTTGGAAATTGGTGTCTGGTCTGCCATGCTGGTGAAACTCACATTGTCTTAAATTTTCAAGGAGATGTAGAAAAATATTTTGGAATTTGCTATTAAATGTCATTTGGTAGTCATTTAAGTGGTACATCGGACCTTCAACCTCATCTGAAACTTTAATCCCTTGGAGGGAGCTAAGCACTGAAGGAATGACTGGTTAATGGTGTTAGATTCTTGGTACACAGGTGTTGTAGACTCTGGGTCTGGAGTTTTTTCTTGTCCAGCAAGAAAGTGGGACGCAGGATTAAAATGCGAGAGATGGCTAATGTTCTGGAGAAGACAAGAGCCCCTATTAGAGGTCCTTGCACCATTTTAATTAGGATCAGAAGACTTATAAACATGGTGATGGATGGGCACAAAGAGACAATGAAACTGTGAACATTAACTCATGGATGAGAGGGAAAGGGGTTTTTGAAGATATGCAGTGTTAGGGGTTTGGGTTAAAACAAAATCCTGGCAGTGGGTGGAAGGTTGTTTACAGCAGACATGAGGCACCAACTGTGTTTACCTAAACTGGTCTAGGGGATGAGAAAGACAGAGCAAGACACCTCAGGGTCAACAGGGCACCTTTCTTTTGCTAATAAACTCCGCTGGGGGCAACTTCCCCCTGCACTGGGCTACTTCGCCCTGCAGCTGTCTATAGCCCTATTTACCTGTTTACCTAACTTGGTCCTTCCTTCCTTTTTTTTTTTGAAAGCAGCTTTCTGTTGTTGTACTAAGTTGGGGGGCGTTTCTGCCCTGAATACCTAATATTGTTTACCTCATATACCTTTATCCTATACTGGGGCCTTTCCCTGCCCTATCTATACCTATTTCCCTAATCTTCTTTACCCAAACTTGGGTGTGAGCATCCTATGACTTTCTAATTCTTTATGCCTTGTTAACCCATCATTGCAAGCTCAGGGAATTCCTAAGCTTATTCACCACACACAGGTATTTAGCTAAAGTAAATTTTATTTCAGGGTGTTGATTGTCTGAAGATCAACTTCTCTCTGCCTTTATGAAGCTGAAATGGGTTAGGAAATACTGACTGTAGGAGGTTTTTGTGATCTCAGGTAAACTGACAGGAAAGATGCTACTTCCTTAAGATCTGCTTAGAAGAAGAAATAAAATTTCACCATGAAAAGTAGAAAAAACAATTAGGACTTTATCTTAAAATAAGATAATGATCAAAATAATTTTATCTGTTTAAAAAATTAGAGAGTTTGGAAGAGGCATCTTTGCTTAGTCTTGTGAACATTGCATGATAATATGCTATGACATGCTTCATTTCAAGTGGTCATTTTTATAAAAATATTTTTGGACATTTTTAATTTTGTAAAAATATCTTAACATCTTGTTCAAAATTCTCTTTGGGGTCATAATTCTTATTTTATTTCTTTTTAAGGGTTTAATTTAGCCAAGCTCTCATTTGTCAATGGTGTTGAGTAGAATTTATGGAGTTTACCAATGTTAATTTGTTCAACTTAATAAAATCCCAAATTTTGATAGTTGTAACTTAATTTTGTTGTAATCATATTAAACCATTAGAATTTTTAAAATTGGTTTGACCAGATTCAGACTGATACTATTGACTGTTGGGCCTACATAGATGCAGCATTAAAGTAGGCAGAGGTAGTTGAGTGGGCTCAATTTATAAGCGTTTTGTTTTTCACTGAGTCTGCATCTAGTTAGGATGACATTTGTTAGCCTATGTAGCCTTTTAACTGTGAGCCTTTAGAAACAGGTAATCAGATAAGAAGCATGTCTTGTACTAGGAAAATTCTTCTAACTTGAAAGAAAAAAATACGTATTTAAAGAAATTTTAATGCTTGTTTATTTTTTGAGAGAGAGGGGTAAAGTGCAAGTGGGGGAGGGGCAGAGAGAGAGGGAGACACAGAATCTGAAACAGGCTCCAGGCTCTGAGCTGTCAGCACAGAGCCTGACGCAGGGCTCGAACTCAAGAACTGCGAGATCATGACCTGAGCTGAAGTGTGACGCTTAACCAACTGAGCCACCCAGATGTCCCTATATGTGTGTGTGTGTGTGTATGTATATATATATATGTGTGTGTATATATATATATATATATATATATATATATATATATTTTAGAGACTGATTGGCACAAAGGAATTTTTAAAATGTAGGTTCTTTCATATGTCTTTTATCAAGAAAAACCTTATAAGCATAAAAGCCCATGTTTTCTTTTGTTAAATTGTGTAGGAGTTATGTTTTGAGAGCCCTTTTCAGAAGAGATTTCTGATGCTGTTTAATGTATCATAAATTATCAAGGAACCAAGTTTTTATCTTGAGTTGACTGAAATTACTGTTAGCCTTCTCTTCTTTGTAGTTACCAGTACGGGTGGGGGTGGGGGGTACACAGTTAGCAACTTTTTCAGATTGCAACTCTCAAGAGGATTAACTGAAAACTTTCTTTGGAATCACCTGATATTATAGCTAGCAACATGGGGCATGTTCATTTCTTTACTTTCTACTTTGATTGTGTTTTTTTCCATTATTTAAATTATGAAAAAATATTTAGAAAAATAAAGTAATATATTAAATATATTCAAATAGTAAAAGGTGAACTCATAAAATTTGTTATGAAAATCATTCCCCCACCCCCCCAAAATTAGGCTTTTACTTAAATAAGATGCAAAGTGCTAAGAATCTCAATTATAGACTGAGTTCTTTGCTTGGTAATTAATGATCAGGGAACTGTTTTTTTCCAACAGTGGAGAATAAGAGTTTTGGGAAGCAAAACTTAGTTGTTTTCCAGCCAAGGTTATGTAAAACTAATTGTAAAACTTTAAAAAATTCCTTCCCAGGTGCAAAAAGTAAAAGAGAGGTTCTCATTTATTTGGATCTGGCAAGTTTTGTGCAAAACATCCATTCCTACTATTATCAGATGATATAATGAACAGTTTATTCTTGTTTAAAGCTTACTTTTTCAATGAGTAAAGCTGTTTCATATAATAGACACCAATGAAATGTTTAATTTTTAAAAGCAGAATAAAATTGGCAAAAAACATAAGTTCAAAACTGAGAAATGAAGCAAACTCTTTCACTTGAGAAAAATTTTACCACTTCCCCACTACAAAATAAATTCACAGTATTCATCTGGATAATAGCACAAAAACTCTAATTTTTGACTATGTAGACTATAATTTTATTGGTGCTTTATGAGTGTTCGGAATCTTTTCCTGAATTTAGCAAAAAACATACATTACCATATGGAATTTTAATGCTTTGAAAAATACAAATAAACCTTCAAAAGTACCTAATTTAGTTCTAGTTACCTGGAAGTAGTTTATTGACATAACAGATCAGAATATATGGTCTGTAAAATACTTCAAAATGTTTAATATTTGAACATGTTAGCAAACAAAAAAAATAGAAAACCACCATCCATTGACTCTTGATACTGTGACATCTGGGGAAACTCAGCAATGTAAATTGTTTCCAGAAGGTTCCACAGCTCACCAATGGCAGAGCTAGGAACAGAATCAATCCACTGTGTACTGTATCATATAAACTTGTTACTTTTATGCATTCATGGATGTGTTAAATAATATTGAAAAAGGTTAAAAGTATACATACACACATATATGTATTTAATATTCTTTCCCCATAAAGAACAAATGACAATTGGAAGAACATACTGATGCCTTCTTTTAAGTGCTAATGGTTTCTTTCTTTGCTTCACAAGGTATTGACTTGAGGCCTTATTGAATTTAAGTTATAAAAATCTGTGGTCCTGTTAAGTTTCTTACCAGATTCTAAACATGTCTTTGTCATCTTTTACTGAACTACTTATTCTATACATTTCCTTCTGTTAACCCTATTACTAATAGACTGACAAAATATGTGTTTAGGTCACAAGTTCTTAAAAAACAAAAGAGAGCTGGCTGTTGTAATTCTCACTGCCATCATACTGGGTTTCCTTTTTACAATGTGTATATTTCACGCCCTTTATCTGTCTTTATTTTTGAATGGATATTCTCTATGTGCGCATGTGTGTGTATGTGGTTAATAGTCAAAGAAGGACCAATGGGCTTAGCACAAATCCTTCTTCTATTCCAATCTCAACCACGTTGCTTCTGTAGCCTTTTGTTTTTCCTTCAAAAAATTATGATCTTATTGTATACTGAATGTTTTCATGTTTTACTTTAGGTACACTAACGTGTTCTCTTTCATGGCTGTATATGGCCATTGTAGAAATGTGGCAGAAATGTAATCATTTCTACAAATTCTACAAATGTTTTCATTTGTTTTCTGGTAATAAACTAAGTCTGAAGTATTTCCTGCCTAAAATAATAATAAAATCTCAATCCTGGTTTTAAATTCCTTGAGAACCTTTTGAAAGTTTAGTCATGAAGGGATTCATATCTAACACAAAAGTGAGGAATGATGAAGTCATTCTTGTAGGAGGTGGTGAATAGAAAGAATTGTCTGTTATTTTAAGTTTTAGAAGATCTTTGCTTATGGCTAAATAGTTACTGGAAGGTTTTTGTTGTGGGATATTAAAATTCCCTAGGATTAATTGTGATGGGCACATAACTGACGCTGTGGAGAGAAATTATTCTTATAGGACATACTAGTTTTAATTCATTCTGGTAATGAATTATGGTTATTTTCAGATAGAGTGATGTTATAATGGAATATGCAAATATAATAAATTCCAGAATACTTTTTATAAGTTTAATGAATGAATTTTTCTTGATTAAGCACAGGGTTTGAAATTGCTATTTATTTTCCTAATTTAAGCAGTTCACAGAATTTTGTCAGATGCACAAAATTGTTTATGATTTTATTTGCTAGTACTTTCCATGTAAATCAGTTTATAAAATTTAACATGAAATGCACAGGAGGCAAATAATGAAGCTAGCCTTTTTTGTTAGGCAGCTTACATTAATTTTAGGCTTAGAAAAGGCATTGAGCAATGGATTTGATCATTTACTGTCATATCAGAAAATGTGCCTGAGGATTTCTTTTACTAGTTTTTTTTTTTTTTTTTTTTGAATACAGGACTCTATTTTAAATGGCCTTTAGCTCAATTGTGTTGTGCTATTTCTTTACAAAGATGGAACCAAATATATTTTCAGTATCATTTATTTGACAATTACTTGTTATATGTGTTATATACATTGATTAAAGTTGATTTCTTTGGGCGCCTGGGTGGCTCAGTCGGTTAAGCGTCTGACTTCGGCTCAGGTCATGATCTCACGGCCCGTGAGTTCGAGCCCCGCGTGGGGCTCTGTGCTAACAGCTCAGAGCCTGGAGCCTGCTTCAGATTCTGTGTCTCCCTCTCTCTCTGACCCTCCCCCGTTCATGCTCTGTCTCTCTCTGTCTCAAAAATAAATAAACATTAAAAAAATAAATAAAAAAATAAAGTTGATTTCTTATATAGATTAAAGTCAGGCTTGGTATATTTTTATTTTACTATTCAGAAGGTTTTACTCCTTGGAGAAAATAATTTACGTTGTCATAAAGGTGGTGTTAAATAGAAGAATTGACTGTTCTTTTAAGTTTTAGGAACTCTTTGGTATGGTGAGGATGTTATCCCAAGACTGAGGTTCAAGGTACAAGGGGTAGATAGGTGTACAAATAACAAGTGTTTACTAACTTTCATGTCTCTCAGTTGTATTTCAGAGTCTTTTTTTTTTTTAAGTTTATTTATTTATTTTGAGAGAGAAAGAGCAGAGGAGGGGCAGAGAAGGGGAGGGGGGAGAGAGAGAATGCCACATTGTCAGTTTGGAGCCTGATGTGGGGCTTGAACTCAGAAAACATGAGGTCATGATCCCGGCCCAAGTCAAGAGTTGGATTAACATCAGATTAACATCAGACTGAGCCACCCTGGTGCCTCTACTTCAGAGTCTTTATCTGGCCACAGAGTGGGATGCTCGTGAAGGAATTTAAGTGATGTCTCTTTCTAAAGATATTTTTCATACCAGACACATACTGTCAAGGCATTTTGCTGTTGCATGACCCACTGTGAATGTGCTTTATGTACAGGTATAATAGAGCAATTCAGATTATAACAATCATGTTAATTTTGAATCAGGTGGTATAGTATTCCTGTTAGGAACCATTTTTGAGAATTGTGTATACTTTAAGCCTCATTCGAGATTTTTGTGTTATTGTTTAATTCTTCCTCTTGCATGTATCCATTATCTTTCTCTTTTTGTGGTAGAATTTTCATTAGGTTAAGTCTAAATCTTTTTTCAATCATTCCTTTTTTTTTTTCTTTTTTGGTCTCTTTAAAACCATTGTAATATTGCATGATGAGTCTCCTTCCTATCCCACCCCTTCAAAGAATCTATCCATTCATGTCTATCCGAGGCCCTACCTTCTGAGAATGGTTAAAGTACCAGTGCATCTTTTTACCTACTCATTTTAGTAAAGTTTATTTTCAGAAAGAAAGCAGCATGTCCACGCTCAAACAAGCAGGGGAGGGGCAGAGAGAGAGAGAGAATTCCAAGCGGGCCCTGAGCTGTCAGAGCAGAGTCGGATAGGGGGCTGGATCCCACGAACCATGAGATCATGACCAGAGCTGAAATAAAGGGCTGAATGCTTAACTAACTGAGCTACCCAGGCGCCCCTACCTATTCATTTTAAACTCATTTTAGGCGCCATGTACTTTGCTCTTCACAGTGAACTATCCCATTCTCTTTATTACCTAACTGATGACTTAATGTCAATAAATAGAACATATGTTGAACATCTGCGTGACAAGCATTTTGACATACACATATGCTATTTAATAATTTAGTTTTTTTTAAACTGCATCTTTAGAAGAGTATTTCAGATGATTTTATCTTGTTAAGTAAGGAAATAATTTTATTTATATATTTTCTTTTGAAGATGAAGATTTTTTAATAACATATGCTTAAGTGAGTGGCCAGAGTTAGCTTGGGAAGTGATCCAGTGGCTGGGAGTTCATAGCATTTTGGTTACTCTTCTATTTACCATTCCAAGGTTAAGTTGTAACTAGTTCTCTTTGAAAAAGGGGTAAATAAGCCTGGAATAGAAGATCAGGAGAGCTTAAGAATATGAGAGGAACCTGAAATTTGGAAGACTGAACAGGTCCACATCTTTGAGGAGCAGGGAGAATAGCATTTCTTCATGGCCACTAGAAAGAGCCAGTGGATCTGAGACTCACTGAACCACACACTGGGGAATGTTGAGGATTAGGCAGGAAAAGGTCAAGGTGGGCCTCTTTTCTTAGTTTGAACTCTATGAAGCAGCACTGCTCAGTAGAAATGGATGGGATGATCAGATTTGCATTTTACATTATAATTCTGGATACAGTATGGAGAACAGATTAAAATGATCAGAGAGCTTCCTTGATGCATTTCTTGTAGTTAGGAGGCTATCACAGTTGTCTCAGAAATAATGGCGGTGGCTGCTCCTAGGGTCATTTTGGAGTGAATGGGCAGAAATTGCTGGAGTTAAGGCATATTTAAGAAGTAGAAGCACTAAGAATTTGTGCTCATTTTAATTTTTTTAATGTTTGTTTTGTTTTTGAGAGAGAGAGAGAGTCCAGCAGAGTGCATGTGGGGAAGGTTCAGAGAGAGGGAGATACAGAATCTGAAGCAGGCTCTAGGCTCTGAGCTGTCAGCACAAAGCCCATTGTGGAGCTTGAACCCATGAACTGTGAGATCATGACCTGAGCTGAAGTCAGACGCTTAACTGACCGAACCACCCAGGTGCCCCAGATTTGTGCTTCTTTAATGAGAGAGAAGAGGTAAAATCTCAAGTTTTGTATCTTGTGAAACTGAGTGAATAATATTAAGATAGGGGACATTAGAGAACAGTCTTTTTGGTTCATGAAGTTTGAGTCAGCAGATGATTACCACACATTTGTTCTCAGAGATACTTACAGAGATTTCACCCATAGTCAAAAGCTTTCTATTCATTTTTGTGTGTGTTTATGTGCAGAATCTCTTATCCTAAAGCCAACTTGGAGAGAGAAATTCCATTCCACCACAGCTTCCTTAGTATTTGAGGTTTGTTTATTATTATTTTTTTAATGTTTGCTTTTGAGAGAGTGCACAAGCAGAGCAGAGGGGCAGAGACAGAGAGAGACACAGAATCTGAAGCAGGCTCCAGGCTCTGAGCTATCAGCACAGAGCCTGATGTGGGGCTTGAACCCACGGACTGTGAGATCATGACCCAAGCTGAAATTAGACACTTAACTCACTGAGCCACCCAGGTGTCCCAGACTCTTACATAGAGTTTGTCTGATGAATCGTGTTGTTTCACGAAATATTTTCTGTAGCAACATTTCATATTCAAAGAAAAATGCAACTGAAAACAAAAAAATCAAAATCTTGTTCATGGGTTGAATCATTAGCGGGCAGCAAGATGGTAAGAATATTATCATGCCTAAGTAGTGTTCCTTTAGGATAAAAATTTTTTGCCACCTAAAAATAGATTACTTCTGCAGTTTTCTGGAAAGCCTGAAGTGTTGTTTTATTGAAAGTGTAGAAGGGTGATGGAATCACTGCAAAAAACTTCTTTATGCAAACATGCTTTGGCTTGAACCCTATTTGCAATAGGTTTGTATGTGATACTTTTATAAAGTGTGATTAAATTTTCAGGCAACAGAGGTTTTGTTTTACGGGATTTTAAACTTTATACTTAAATGCTGGAAAATTGTTATTTGGGAATGACTGGACTAGTTAAAGTTACCTGCATGTTTCTTCTAAGTATTTGGAGTATTGTACCCGAGTATTACATCTTTGGAGAGAGAACTACAGATTTAAGTTTTTTAATTTAATATGTTCAGGGTAATGACTGATGTCTAGTTTTTTGCTAGACCAGTGATAGATAGATAGAACGCTTGTGGTTCAAATGATGTTCTTTTTTTTTTTTTTTTTTTTTTTTTTTTTTTAAGGGATGTCAATACTTGGCCCACTTTGAGTAAGAAAGAAATAGATTGTTGAAGGAGAAATGGATCTTAAAAACCACTCAATAGGATGCTCTTAATTTATAATAGATAATTCAGGTCATTTTCTGTGCCTGGACTGAGATAGATTTTTTATATTAGGGGTTGACCAATTTTTCTTGTAACGATCGTAAATACTTTAGGCTTTGTGGGCCAATATGGTCTTTGTTACAACTGTTCAGCTGTGCTGTTCTGGTGCAAAAGTACCCATAGACCAGTGTAAAAGAATGGGTGTGGCCGTGTTTCAGTAAAATTTCACTTACAGAAACAGGCATGTGTCTGGGTTACACATAGACTATAGTCTCCTGGATTTGGCTCAGATTTTAAATCCTGTATGACCTTTCTGCCACCATTACTTGGTACCTTTACCTAAAATACCTCTTAGACATTTCTGTAATAGGCATACACTCTCTGGGTCATCAAGTCTCACTATTCAAAGTGTCATTCATGTGCCAGTTCCTACATTTTTATCTCTAGGCTTTATCATTCTTCTCAGTTTTGGCAGGAATGTTCAAGCTCATGAAGTTAGCAAAAAAAAAAAAAAAAAGAAAAAAAAAGAAAGAATTTATCATCTTGTCTCCAAGAGCTGTCCCAACAGTCTCTTATTTCAGTTTGACCTCACCATTGCTTCTGTGACAGATTTTGCTAATTGCTAATAAGGAGCTACTCTCTTTATTAAAACCTTCTAGAGGCTCTTCATCCCCTACTGGACAAAGCTTAGTCATATGATAAAGCCTTGGCCTGGTCTGGTTCTTGCTTAATTTTATTGTCCTGACTCTTATTTCCTCACCAAACAATTTGCCCTCTGGTAATACTGAACTTTTAGCCCATTGACCCTATTGCTTGGTGTATATGTGTCTCCTCTGAGTTTTTTGACCTTGGACACCGTTTTTCTTGCCCGATTCTTACTGTTATTTGTGAGTGATAATATTTCTTCTTGGAGTCGTTCTTCAATCCCTCCATGCTCCGAGTTTTTCCCCCTTTCCCACCAAAGCATGTGTAGGCATTCAGAAATGTTTGTTGACTTATTGACTTGAACTTGCCTTGGGATTCCTAGTCATGATGTCTCTTATTCCATCCTGTTTCAGTGTTGCCTACCACAAATGGATGCTTTGTAGTGACTTGCAGAAATTAAGGTATGAGGTACGAGGCTAGGTACGAGGAAATACATAGAAATTGCACCTACAGTAATAGCTATGTTCGACTGAGAATAATATTACTTCTACCTGAGGGTATTATTTACTATATAAATTTAAACTTAATAAGTTATACTATTTTGATTTATGTTATCCTTCTTAGTACAGTTAAATTTTTTCCATTATTCCTTTTAGAAGAAGAAATTTTGTTTCCCTTCAACTATAATTGTCTAACATATTTATCTTTTCAGATTTTGTGAATCATATCCTTATGCGTCATGTTAGAAAGAATACCTTATTGTGCCTATAAATGACCACTTATGTCTTAAATTACTTTATGTATTTACCCTAAATAATAGCATTAACCTTTGAAGTGTTTTTCATTCCTAAGAGGAAATCTATTTTTCTCTTACAAATTGAATTTAGGGGTAATATTCCAACATTTTTGGAGGAGGCTTACTTTTTTGTTTCAAAATAAATTCTAAGTGGATAACTACTATATTGAGAAATTTTTAAAAAGTATATTTGTGAACATTCATTTTATCTTTTAATTCACATGTACAGCATTTACTTATATATTTAATAAGAAATATTAGGTTATTTGATGAAGACTAAAGTTTGAAAGCAATGATTATGGATTATATTTGGAGGTTTCATTTCCTAGTCTATTTCTGCATTTTATTTGGATTGTGTAATACACGGATTGATCTACTAGAGAATTATAATATTAACAATTGAAGAAGGATTTTTTCTTAAAAAAATCTTCCTAAATTAAATGAATCCAGAAGCCTGAAAGTGAATAGCTTGTGTCCTTTTCACAAATATAAAATTGAACAAAAGATACCTTCACACCTGTAATACACGTTAAGATGACAACATATGAGCAGAATGTGATATTTCACTCGTTAATGTGTGTTGCTCAGTTTGTTCTTACACCATGATGAGAGCATGTGTCACGCAGATGTTTCTTACCTCTGGCTGGCCGTTCTGTTGAACTGAGCACACATATGCTGTGAGAATGTACCTCATTGCACCATTCTATGTATATAGACTTGCAGAGGCCTGAATTTTTAAAAAATACAGTGTGTCTTTCATCTTAGGCACTGCTGTTTTCATTTCTGCAAATTTGGTGTGTGTCCTTTTTATCTCTTCTACTTTTCTACTTTTGAATATATGAGAAACAGTTAGGGTAACTTTTAATATCCTAGTCTGCTACTTGGCACTTTGGTATTAGTTTGACTCCATTTCAAGTGAAGTATTTATTTCCTTCTTAAGGGTATTTTCCTACTGCTTTTTATGCCTGGAAACTTGTGTGTGTGTGTGTGTGTGTGTGTGTGTGTGTGTGTGTGTGTGTGT